>NC_072784.1:9024835-9291249 GCF_022539595.1 Amphiprion ocellaris | reverse complement strand
AACAGGTGAGTTATCATTTATCATACTAATAAGCAGTTTGGAAATTCAGCTTGCTTGCTGTGTGTCTGTCACTGAAACTTGAGAGAAATTTAGGATGCGGTGACTGAAATAGCATATAAAATTGATGCTTGAATCAACAGACAGTGGCGACTTTTGATGATTAATTTGGTAATTATTTATGTCAGAACATGTAGGTATTAAGATGAAGAGGGCAGCTTTTTACCACTGTGTTTTAGTGATTTACTGGAACATGACCTTAATCTTATTACACTAATTTTGGGTGTAACAAACATCATACTTTGTAATGCTTATGTCCTTGTCTATCACAAATAGAGATATCAATTTGCAAGTTCTAAAATGTAAATGCAGTCATTGTTGTTAAGATATAACACACAGTCCAACAAAGATAAATACTCCTCTATCCAGGTTCCGTCTTCACTTTGAGAAAGAGAGTAAAGAGGAGGTGGAGAAGAGGAAGAAGTCAGCGAGGAGAAGGTGCTACAACCAGTTACTGACAAGGAACTGGAGGTCGACATCAATGACATTTACCCATTAGAGAAAGGTCAGGCTATTTTTTTAAATATTTTTTTCCGTCACAGTTTTGAAATAGGCCAAACAGATGAGCAGAGCGACTTAATGTAGTGGATCACCGCTTGACACGCAGAAACTTGGTTACTCACTTCCAGGTCTTGGTTTCCCACGACGTCCATCGTGGAATTATGAGATGACACGAGAGAACCTGCTGAGGAAAGAGGAGAAGTCATACAGAGAGTACCTGGATGACTTGCACTCCAGAAACCCACCTGGCTCTCTCAGCCACTTTGAGCACAATCTGGAGGTAACTTAGTTGCCTTTATATACTCTGAATTAATTTTTAACAATTTAAAGTGCAAACACTGGGCTATGAAACCAGAGAGTGTTTTTTTTGTTTTGTTTTTTTTTTTTTTTTTTACAACATCCATGGTGAATGTTGAAGCTTCATTATTTTTTGTACACTTTCAAACACTTTGTTGTCGACCCAAACTAACTCAGATATGGGTACTACTTTGTAGTTTTACTTTTTGTACTGCTTTATAAAGTTTTCTTCTATATATTTAATGCCGTGGTTCAGATAATGTTCCAGTCTTTGTTCTAGCAATTAATTCTGCAAGTCAAAATTCACTCCACCTTGTAATATTAAATTAAACAGCAAGTCATGCAATCCACATCTGACCTCATCAAGTGAACAGGTATAAGCCCATCCATTCTCTGTTCTAGCAACTTGCTCTCATGTCTTATCAATGTTCCATTTCTGACTGAGAGTGGTAGGGTTAGCATGCATCCATGGAACCATTTATGTTATTTGTTAACCAGTTTATCATTGACAGACATGCTCAGCACATTTTTGGTGCAACATGAATATTCATGAAACCCTTGGAGCCCTTTGACATCAGATAACAGCATGAAGTAATGTTGCTTTATAAAGAGTTTTCCTGTAAACTAATCATTACCGAAAAGATGTTGCTGGCTTTTTTCCAGTGTATGACTCCAGGACATGCAATGAATTGATTATTTATTTTGTTGTAGTTGGATCATGTAGCAATCTGAAGGAATTGTGGGATTTATAATACACTGGTGTATTGTCTCCTGTTTTCCATTGGGGAAAGCACCATCATGTCTTCTCTACATGTTGTGGTATTGTTTAATTTTTCTCAGAGTATGAAAATGGCAACACAGTTTTTTAACACCAAAACCCTTTTAGATCATGTAATTTCTCAGCATAGATTGAGCTCAGGAGGCACATCACAGCGGAGGCAGGGCTTGAGCAGGTGTTTGTGTAATGACTGTGACTCACAGTAATGCAGAAGTGCTTTTTAAGCAGAACTTGATGGAAAAGTAATGGATGGATGAATAAGGTGATTGAGCCAGTTGTTTTGCCTATTTTGTTGCAAAAATAATTGAATAGTATTAAATTTGTGCAATAAATTAAACAAAATATTGAATATCAACTTTTTTTGCACCCTGCACAATAAAGGTAGCAAGTTGCTATGGTGAACTTGGTTTTACTTTTTTACACATCCAGCAGTTCTGAAGCAACATCATCATTCATTTGGAGATATGTTTTAGGCCACATGGTGAATGTAGGTACAATATTCCCTCTCTGTTTTTGCTCTGCTTTGTACCTCCACTGGAGTCTGTACAAATGAGGGAAACATCTGGCTCTTTAGCTGCTAAATGCTCCACTATGTTCACCAGCTAGTTATTAACTGTATGTGCTGTTTTGCACAGAGCAGGTTGTGTACAGTTGGGTATTTAGAGTTTTTGCTGAAAATACCTGCCTGCTGCAGACAAATACAAGGAAAGGTTGTGAACCAAAACTGAAACTTGCTATTAAGTTGTGTAAAGCCAAGCAGAGTCTTACTCTAAGTGGAGTAAGAATAGAAATTTTGAAATCATAGACAGCATAATCTATCTTGTTTACCATATTAAACCAAATTCTACCCCACTTTTTTTTCTTTCTTTTAGACATGGAGACAACTATGGAGAGTTTTGGAAATGTCTGACATCATTCTGCTCATTGTTGACATTAGGCACCCGGTAGGTGACAACGTTAACAAAAGCCTGCAGGATGGCTCCACTAGATGGAGACATATTCAAGCATCATATTAGTGTACGATTTGGTTTTTGTTATTTATCTGTTTATTTACCTGCTACAGTTTAAAAATTATTGTGTTTGCTCCTCTGAAATAATTTTATACCAGTCAATGTCTTGGATCCAAAAGTAAAACTGAAAAGAAGGAAACATTTGTACACATTTGTTACTGATTATTTTTATACATTTGCAGTCAACAAAAAAGGAGGAAATTACAAGTGTGTTACATTTGTTACGTTTTGGCATTTCACTCTTAAAGCACTTGTTTTTTGAGTTTTATGAACAACTGACTATAGTTCTATAGTAGACAATCTGTTCCTTGTTTATATATATGTCAGTATGATCTGCTGCTCTTGATTTCTTTTAGGATAAAAATAAAACATTTCCGGTTTTAATGCAAAGTTAAAAAAAAAACCAAAACCCAGCACAAGTCAACTTGTTCTTATTAATCAGTAACCTGATCTAGTAGTTTATATGTTGAATAGTCCATAATTACCCTTTGAAGAAGGTGTGTCCTCATGTAAACCACCCAGGTGCTGCAGTTCCCTCCAGCCCTTTACCACCACATCACAGGAGACCTACATAAGCAGGTGGTCTTGGTGTTGAACAAAGCCGATCTTTGTCCTCCCCCACTGGTGATTGCCTGGAAACACTACATGACCTCCCAGTTCCCCCATCTGCAAATTGTTTGCTTCACCTCCCACCCTGGACAGCCAAATAGCACAGGTGAGGATAGGGGTAGTGGAAGGAAGGTAGAAGGTGAGGGAAAACTTAATGAACTTATTTCACGGCAGTGTCACCAGAATGGCCTGCTATGCATCTGTTCTTATCCCCTGTTGTGATAATAACTCTCTTTGTTTTCTCCTTTTCTGTCTGTCTTTTATTTTCTTTCTTACATGTAGTACTCCAGAAGAAGAGGATGAGGAGGAAGGCTGATTGGAGTCACGCTGGAGGTCCTATAGATATCTTCAAGGCTTGTCAGGAGATCACGTCAGGGATGGGTGAGAGAGAGTCTGTCTACCCCTCATCTTTTCTCATAATTATTCAGGTATTAGATTCCAACTAAGCATTTGTACTAATCCTCAAAATGTCACCTATGCTGTTTTTTTCTCAGTTGATCTGTCCAGCTGGGAGCAGAAGATTCAGAGAGATGCTGTTGCAGAGTGTCTGGATGGAGAGCGCCCAGATGAAGGAGCAGAATCGGTGCTAATGGAGCATCAAAGTGATAGTGCTATGGAGATGAGCAGCCTGTCACAGGAGCTCTACAAAGATGGGGTTCTCACATTAGGCTGCATCGGTAATCCTCAAAGTTTTCTCAGGGAACTTCAACTGTGGCCAGATTCAGTGACTTTTTAAAAAAATTAGATTGAAACCTATTCTTGCAAGAAACTTCACGAGAGGAATGTCAAAATATTTTCTCAAGATATCACCATTTTTTGAATTGGCAAAGATGATTGCATTAAAATAAGCTCCTTTTCTCCCATCCGTTAGGCAAAACATTTGCTAAGCATTAGTAATCTGTGCTTATCAGGGTACCCACATTTTCTTTTAACCTTAAGCTTATTGGGAAAAAACTGGGGTCTACCCGATCCATTACTGAATCTGTTAATGATTAGTAATAAGTTAGAATATACAGTAATCACTTCCTAATCACTGTAAATAATTGCTTCATAACAATTCATGAAGGATGTCATTGAACAGGCTAGTATAGATATACTGAGCTTAAAACCAATAGTTTGTAAATCTTAAACACCTTTACAAGTTATTACCTTGATCTTTAACTTATCCTTCTTTTCCAGGTTTTCCCAATGTTGGCAAGTCATCCGTTATAAACAGCCTAGTTGGGAGAAAGGTGGTGAGTGTGTCTAGGACCCCAGGCCACACCAAATACTTCCAGACCTACTACCTCACCCCGACGGTCAAACTCTGTGACTGCCCCGGCCTGGTTTTCCCCTCCCGCGTCAATAAACAGTTACAGGTACAAACCCTCTGTAGTGTACTTAGAAGCATATGTGACTTTGAGTTAACTTGACTGATTAGATTTGTAGAAATGTGATTTTGTTGAGTAGCACACACACACATCTGGGAGATGAAGTATTGATTTTATACATTCCTACTTGGTATTTCAAAGTCTCCTCAGGAATCCCAAGGCTATTTTGCTGAACATTTTAAACATCTGTCTTTCTATTTTCAAAAATGGATTTTGGAGCTGTCTTTTTGTTTTTTTATTCATCATTTTCTTTATCTTCCTCTTGTCTTCTTTTTCTTTGCCTTTTTGCTTTCTTTAGATCCTGGCAGGGATTTACCCAGTGTCACAGCTGCAAGAACCCTACAGCTCAGTTGGTTATCTGTGTGAGAGGACGCAATTCCTCAGTGCACTGAAGCTCAGACACCCCAGTTTGCAAGACAGTGAACCCCAGCAAGGAAACCAGGGGTCTGAGGAGCTCAGCTGGACTGCCTGGGATGTGTGTGAGGGTAAGACGACATTTAGATGCACAACATCTAGATTTTTGTAGCCTTGATGAGTTTTGAAATCACATGCGGTTATAAAATATTAATTTTATTCATTCGCAAGTATAAAGCTAATTGCCACACTGAAATGTATAAAACAGTTGTCATATTTAGTTTTGTCTTGTCAACAGATCTGACGGAATGAATTTGCAACGCACTGGTCCATCTCACAATACTTACTAACATGCACAACCTGTCTGTGGCACTTGGGCCCAAGTCATTTGTTCTTTAGATTACAAATATAAACTTTGGTTTTTAAAAGGTCTTTTCACTATCTTATTACAGCCCTACATTGTAGTCCTCGGTAATCATCACTCAATCCGGAGTATCAAGTATTTATTGGGAAGTGTTTTGTGCATTTCTATTTCATGTGCCATTGAATATTTACAATTGCAGGCTCTTCTTAGTTAAAACTGTTCGTTGTTGGTTTTGATCTCTTAGAAACTGATGACAGGAAGATGATAAAGAGTGAACTCCTCCTTTAAATATCACCAGTATTAAGATTTCATACTGACATCTATCATTAAAATGCTCCTATTCTCCTTCTCTCTTTGTGTTCTATAGCTTGGGCAGAGAGGAGAGGCTATAAGACAGCAAAAGCAGCTCGAAATGATGTTTACCGTGCAGCTAATAGTCTTCTCCGGTTGGCAATTGATGGCAGGTTGTGCCTCTGCCTCAGACCACCAGGCTACAGCTGCCTGAGAGGTAAGAGAGGCTCCTCTATGTCTCCTCTTTTCAGGGTCAAATGCGTTTGAGAAATTAAAATGGCAGTTAGGTAGAATGGATTTAATTTTGAGGCTTAATTATGATCTACAGAGCATTGGGAAAATCACCCAGACTTGCCGGAGATCATGGCTCTTCAAGGAAGGTTGACAGAGGAGGAAGGAACAGGAGAGAGGGACGATGAGGAGGACGGCGAATCTAGCACAGAGCCAGAGGAAGAGAAAGACCGGGATGCAGATGATGATGAGGACGGAGATGGGGATGATGAAGATGAGGGGTTTGGACATCCGAGACGGAAGGACGATGAACCATCTGGTTTCACCGTCAACATGTACAATGTCCTTCGGGAAAATGAGTGTGAGTGATCCCAGAGGGAAAGGCAAGCAGAAAGAAACAAGTTGTTCCTCTTTACTGACTTTTGCTCATCTGCTCCAGTGCACCTTGCATTCCTTGATTGTCCTAAAGCTGCTTTCCTTCTCATTTTTTGTCATGTCTCCACTCCTCATTTCATTGAATAACTTTTAAAATCTGTTTCCTTCTCCCTATAATATACAGAGCAATTTTACGTGTTTCATGCTGTGCCTCTGCTCTGCTTGTTCATCCAAGAAGCTTATTCTTCATCCTCGCTTCTAGAAATAGGTTTGGTTTAGTTTTGGTTTGATTTGATTTGATCTTTATATTTTGCATGTAGTTCTCAGAGATAAATTAACCAATACCAGCCTGAAATAATTATCCAGGCAATCAGTCTTTTCATTAAAAAGTGACCTCACAGCTGAGATGCCAAAGTTCAGGAAAGGATGATAAAACAATCAGAATCACTGTTGATATGATGTCATTCACTGGAGCAACCATTTGGCTCTCAGATCAGTTCGAGATTTAAGAACATGACTTTAAATCTTCTTTATAGACCATAGCATGTCTCAGCTCTGGTTTGTGGGTTTGGGGTGGAATATGGGATATACTAGACTGATAAAACCAACATGTTACACACAGTTTTGCAGTATTGTGACGCTGTGTGAGGATCATTTATCTGAATTTGGATTTGATTTAGATTATACTGTGTCTAACAATGATACTGTGCTTGGAGGATTTTTTGGGGATGATAGAAGAGAAATGGGTGTTCAATTCTGTATTGTTGGACGAGGCTGTTTCAGGAATTAAACTTGTAGTGTTTTAACTACTACAACAGCTTTTGCTAGGTTCTGTTAGGGATTTTACATATTCAGTTCAGGATTTGGCTGCACTCATTCAGTATGTTTATATGCTCATGACAGCACAGTGGGTCTAATTTGACTAAGACTGCATGAAAATCAGTTGTAGGGACAATTTGACTTTTTTCAAGGTATGCGTGTTCAGTTTCTTGCTGAAAGTTAAATAAAAACATTGCTTGCATTGTTTCATATAGTAAACATGGAACTATGGCTAGCTGCTAGTTAGCATAGCTATTAAAGACCAGAAAGAGATAACCTGACTGTCAAATGTAAACAAAATCAAACTGACAGCACCTTTAAAACTAACATTTTAAATCTAGTCTGCTTACTTTGTGCTGAAATCAGATAAAGCAGCAAGCTATGGTTTAAGTTTTTTCTTCATTTATTTGTTCCCTGAGCAGTGAATTCCTGGACTTTAATACAACCAACAGAGAGTCAGGGAAGTTACTCATCTCTTTTGAGAAACTTTTTTTTTACTTTAATATTTTCTACAGCTTAAATAAACAGGTCTATACTGGTGTGTATTACATTTGGCCAGGCTAGCTGGTTCCAGCAGTTTCCATTCTGCACTAAGCTAAACAGCTGATGAAACATGATTAAGTGAATTTCCCAAAAGGAAAACTAATTTTTTCATCACTCAGAAAGAGAAACTGGCCACTACAGCTTTTATTGCTTCTAGATAATATTTCTTTCTCTGCTGTTTGACCAGCCTCTCCCTTTGTTTTTCGGTGATGTGTGATGCGTGCTGTATTATTGTGTGCTGTTGTACCTCTTTCATGTGTTCACCAAGGGAACGTTAACAGCACAGTGCTGTGTTACTGTGTAATACATCACACTGCGACCACATGTGGTATTTCCACCATTAGTACAATGAAAGCTGATACTGAACACTACCATGCTGTTAAAAACACAACAGGGTTCTAGTTGCGTTGGTATGAATTTTTTCTGGCAATATTAAAACTGACAGCGTATGGAGTTTATAATATCAGTGTAAAGGCTCAAGGTGTGTGCAGGCTACTTGCTCATTCCTTTATTTCATTCCTAGTATGCCTAATGGTGACTGGACTGCTTTCTGCAATAAAAGGAGATAATTCTGTGAACCTTGGTGTATGTTTTGGTATTTTGTTTAATGATATGTTTATGATAGTTGTTTGTATGCAAGTCTTTCAAGGACAGTCTTTCTGCAGTTTTTTATATTAAAAGCCACGCATAGATTATAACTCACTCACTGCGAATGCACATAATTAACCCTTTCCCTTAAATGTTTTGGGAGAACTTTAGAGGAGGTTTGTGATCAAGGATGACAGTTCAGATACGTCAATTAGCTAATAAAACTTATTATGGAATTGTCAGTGCTTTCTAATTAAAGTTGTCTTATAGTTGATTGGGAGACTTTATTTTCTGGCATTAGGGATCAACTTCCCTAACCACTTAACTACTGGTAAACTACTTAACTACTGGTAAATTTGCGATATTTGAAGCAGAATGCTTGAAATGAAAGTTATATCTTACAGAGTCACAGGAGTGCTGCAATAAAATACAAATCTGTGAAAAAAACAAGGAAATAAATATGTAAATCTAAAGAGAAATAAATCTGTTAAAAAATCATGACACAAATGTGTAAATATAGAGGGGAATGAGTAAAAGAATAAATCTTAAATAAGGAAATATATATGTATCTGTGTGTGTAAATGTAAATATAAAAAGGAATAAATAAAAGAATGAATAAATGCATAAATATATTTGTAAAAGCATTTGCATTTCACTGAGGAAAAAACAAAGAAAGGGGAAAAGGCAACATTTACCTTTATATTTCCATATTTATTTATTTTGTATTTATTCCTCTTTATATTTGCATATTAATTTCCTTATTTTTTAAATATATTTATTTTTCTTTCATTTATTCCTCTTTATATTTACACATTTGTTTCCTGATTTTTAACAGATTTATTTATTTCTCTTTAGATTTACACATTTATTTCCTTTTTTTTGGACCAGATTTATACTTTGTGGCACTCCTGTGACTCCATAACACCTAACCACAAAAATCACTGCCAAATAATTAGGGTCCGAGCACCAACGGTGCGAAGACCCTATTGGAATGCAAGGAATTATTTATTATTAGGGTCCGAGCACCGAATGGTGCGAAGACCCTATTGGAATTCGTCGGGTTTATTATTATTATTATTATTATTATTATTTTTATTTTTTCTCCCGTCTTTTGAATTGCCTCTTTGGCGGCCTTATCATACCCCAAAACGCGTCAAACTTGGCATGCTCATCAGGACTGGCGAAAAATTTGATATTTTATGGGAGTTGCGCATGTGTGTGGGAAAATGGCTCCATAGCGCCACCTGGAAAATTTCAAACAGTTACTACGGCCAGTACGCGTTACCTAGAATTATGAAACTTGGTAGGCATATGTAACTCGTCAAGACACACAAAAATGTAATTGACACCCATGCCCAAAACCCAACAGGAAGTCGGCCATTTTGAATTATATGTCATATGTTTTGACGATTTGGGGTCATTTTTAGACATTTTCAAAAGCTATAAACTCAAACAGGGTAACACAGAGAGAGCTGAAATTTAGCCAGGATGTACTCCAGGCATGGGTGATCAAAAGTTATCAAAATGCTCACCTTAAGTGTGAGGGCGTGGCCATGGCGGCCTCGTGAATTTTGATGCTTCGCCATGAAACATCAACTGCTGTGTAACTGCCCTAAACATGCTCCAATCTGCCTCAAACTTTACAGGTGTGATCAGAGTCCAGTCCTGATCACATCCATAGGCCGACATGCACTCTCGGTCGCAGCGCCGCCTGGTGGACGTGCGCGGATTCGCCAACCAGCAAGGATGCGATGACCCGTCCAACGTTGCTTGCAGCTTTAATTTTTAACTTGAGTTTTGACTCGACAGTTTTTGTCAGGAGGTTGGACTTTAGGCTTTGTGCTGGAGGGTTGAACCCTGATTTCCAAGATTTTCAAAGTGTACAGACCTCTTGAGTCCTGAGGAGATGAGCTTTCACACGGTCTGGGGGCTGAAATTTTCGAAGTTTCACAGTAGTTGTCTGTAAACTAGAACCTTCAGATAGTCCAAGGACTCGTGTCTTCTATGTCCATGTGTAGTTGTCTGTTAGTTTGAAATGTCAGATAGTCTGAGGACTGAAATGTGCAAAGTGTCTTAGTACTTGTCTGTTAGTTAGAAATTTCTGTTTAATCGAAGCCTTAAAAGTTGTGAGCATGAGTCTTGATTTCACATTTAGAGTATCCATTTGAGTTTTGGTGAGACGTTCACCTGTGTGCTATTTAGAAATGGTCCAGAAACTTTGATTGTATTCACTGAAAAGTATAGTTAGTGGTGATCAGAAGGTAACATTAGTTTGATCAAAGATTTCAACTATTAGTAGACTTTATGAGGGAAGCAGTTTTGAGAAAAGAGTTATTAGTAAATCAATTCATAGTGCAACCCAGAACATTGAAAGAGGAAGTGTTTGAAGAAACAACTAGATGTTTTTGTTTCAGAATAGAAAACGTTTTAAGATATGTAAAAAAAAATTTTTCTGGATTTTGTTATTGTGTCTTCTGTGTAATTAGATATTCAAAAGTGTCACTGGTGTTTTTCCAATTTTTTGTCTGTTTTTAGATTAATCTTAAAAGTTTAGTTTTGGTCTTTTGTTATTCTTCATGATTTTATAATATTAGATTAGATGTACAACCTGTTTTGTCTTTTTAATGTGTAATTGTTGAGTGAAAAGTATTATTGGATGTGATGAGTAAAAATATTATTTTCAATATTAAATGTGTAGATAAACTGTTGTAGTTCGTAATTGTAAGAACTTGTAGTAGATTTTAATGTGTAATTGTATATTTAAAGTTTTCATAGTAAATTGTGTTTAATTCCTAGTAAAAGTGTTATTGTCTTTAAGGTGTTTATTTGTAAAGAAACATTTAACTATTTAAATAAGTGTACTAGTGTCTTTCACTTTTTGTTTGGATAGGCGTAGTGAGAGACAGCTAGACAACGGGGTAGAAATAAGAATGAGGGCAACTCATACAAAACGGGGTTACGACCGGGAATCGAACACAGGCCTCAGCATCGGAGATCTAGTACATACGTCAGTGGCTTAACCCGTTGAGCTATATGGGTACAATGTTATTTGCTTTAAAACATATATAAATGCAATAGAATTTCTAGGGGTAGGGTTAGGGTTAGAAAGGCGGGTCCTTACAGTTGTAGTACAAAAATAGGGTTAAAATAGGGTTAAATAAAATGTATACAATTTTATTTTTAATGTCCAAACGAAGCAGCCGAATATTAAGACAAATTAATCCCAAGTTTTCCCGTTGTTTTTTGGCCGGTCTATATATAGCACGGCCAAAATCCACCGGGAAAACCTCAACTTTATTTTAAGAATTTTTTGGTTAGTTTGACTTAATATTAAATTATGAAAATATGTAAAATTTAATACCCATGTTTTTGTACATTGCTACTGTCAGGACCTGCCTCTGTAACCCTAACCCTACCCCTAGACTTTCTATTGGATGAATACATGTTTAAAAGCACATAACGTGTGTACATATAGCTCAACGGGTTAAACCACGAACGCATGTACTAGGTCCCCAACGCTGAGGCCCGGGTTCGATTCCCACTGGCACCCCCGTGCTGTATGAGTTACCCTCATTCTTATTTTTACCCCATTGTCTGCCTGTCTCTCACTACACCTATCGATCAAATAAGTGAAATAGACTACAACACTTATTTACAAAGTTACATCTTTAGTTATTAAATAAACTTCTTAAATTACTTCGACTTTTATATTTTGCTACTTTATAAATGTTTTCTTGTCTCAACTTTTTCCCTTTGATTTAATGGCATTTTGTTATGTCGTTTCTTTCTTGATTCTTCTTCTTCTGACAACATTTTAACCCCAACCAGGGCTGGATTGGCCATCTGGCGTACCGGGCGGTGCCCGGTGGGCCGAAGCACATTTTTGGGCCGGCACAGGGGGTGTCATAATTTAACCATCATATATAAATATAAATCCTTTTTGTCGATCGCGACGGCCCATTGGTTGATTTTCTTGAAGGACATTGGACTAATCCAATGAAATCTCTCAGCCCTCCTCGGCCCGCCCCTCCCCGGCCTCTTGACCAAAGTCATCAAATTTTGCCGTTTGAGTTGGCCGGAAGTGGAGAAGAGCAAAGATGGAGAAACGGCCCAAACGAAAGGGGGGCGCTGAAAAATTGCGCGAATAAACGCTTAAAAGCCTGCAAGTCGATGCAGCAAAATGCTACTAAATAAGTGACATGTTTGCCGTTGCTTCCACTACTTCACCTGCGGCAGCGACTGCTGCTGCCATGATAGAAAAAGAAGCCGAAGTTCAGGGAGAGTCGGAGGAAAAGGAGTAGGAGGAGAAGGAGGAGGAGGACGGAGGGAGAGACGTGACACAGCAGGGACAGATCGACGAGGTCACATTACCCTTATAACTATACCTTAACTGATTCCAGCTCTTTTTCTTTTCTTGATCATCTATGCATCTCTCTCTCTATCTTTCTCTCTCTCAATCTCTCTCTTCATACTTTAAGGTTCCATTTTGGTGAAGAGCTCCACTTTAAATTCAAGTTGGTCATTTTGACAGTTTGTAATACAATTTTAAATAAAGTCCCTGTGAGAAGTGACAGAGTGTATCTTTTTTTTTTTACATGGTTACTCTCTTCCACGTAGGCTGCTGCATTTTTTTTTTTTTTTGAAACAATACAATGTGCACATATATCCTCTGGTATGTCGTATGGCTTGGCATATTGTATAAATAATCATGGTGGGCCACCATGACCAAAAATGCCAGGGCCATATTTTGATCCCAGTCCAGCCCTGGCGCCACCTTGTGGTAGCAAGAAATAGACATTTTTTTACATTTTGATGTACTATTCTTAGCACGTTGACCAGAATCACTTCAAATGTGCTGACATAAGCCTGAACACATTGATGACGATCCCCAGAGAAAATGGTGACTCGTCGTCAAGGGGCGTGTCTGTGGCGGCGCGGCGAATTTCAATTTCTCGCCATGAAAATTGAATTATTAATATCTCAGCTGGAAATGATCCAATCTGGACCAAACTTGATGTGATGGACACCAGTCAGGTTCTGAACACATCCACACTGATAAATTTAAAAATACTCATAGCGCCACCTATTGGCAACAGGAAGAAATTGTCATTACATTTGCAGGTGCCATTGCCAGAAACTTTGTCATATCATTCAGAAAATTGGTCAGGTGACTGGTTACACCTAGACGATGCCACAGTGTGAAGATTTTGACGATTCATAAAACGCTGTTGCCGTGGCAACGCCATAATAAACAAAGTACTTTTTGACAGGTTAAAAATGGTCATATGCTCGCCAAAATTGCCACACTCATCAGGACTGCTGAGATATTTGATATTTCAGATGAATTGCACATGGCTGTTGCAAAATGGCTCCATAGCGCCACCTGGAAAATTTCAAACAGTTACTACGGCCAGTACGTGTCACCTAGAATTATGAAACTTGGTAGGCATATGTAACTCGTCAAGACACACAAAAATGTAATTGACACCCATGCCCAAAACCCAACAGGAAGTCGGCCATTTTGAATTATATGTCATATGTTTTGACGATTTGGGGTCATTTTTAGACATTTTCAAAAGCTATAAACTCAAATAGGGTAACACTGAGAGAGCTGAAATTTGGCCAGGATGTACTCCAGGCATGGTTGATCAAAATTATCAAAATGCTCCACAAAAGTCTGAGGGCGTGGCCATGGCGGCCTCCTGAATTTTGATGCTTTGCCATGAAACATCAACTGCTGTGTAACTGCCCTAAACATGCTCCAATCTGCCTCAAACTTTACATGTATGATCAGAGTCCAGCCCTGATGACATTCACATGCTGAAATACAGCCACAGTCATAGCGCCACCTGTTGGTTGGAAGGGAATTCTCTATAACAAGCCTGGACATGGTCCGATCTGCCTGAAATTTGACGTGTAATCAGAGTCCGACCCTGATCACATCCATAGGCCAATATACACTCTCGATCGCAGCGCCACCTGGTGAATGGACAGGAAAAGCTCTAGAAGTAGCCTGAACATGCTCCAATCTGCCTGAAATTTTACACGTGTCATCAGAGTCCGGCCCTCATCACATCCATAGTCCGACATGCACTCTCAGTCGCAGCGCCACCTGGTGGACGTGCGTGGATTTGTCGACCAGCAAGGATGCGAGGACCCGTCCAACGCTGCTTGCAGCTTTAATTAATCTTAATGTTTCACAGTATCTTTTTTGTCAGTATTTATTTTTGTGCCACATATGGTTATAGAAAAAAAACACACAATAAATTAAATTTTGGTGGCAAAAGTACAATGGGTCTGTGCATGCAGGACACACGCACACACACACACACACACACACTCACACACACACACACACACACACACACACACATGCACACACAAAACTGAGTCAAACAGTTTAAAGAAAAAGGTTATTATTTTGTTTTGTTTTGTTTTATATTATTATTATACTATCATTTTAAGCGCTTATTTCAACACCAACTCAAATTGTGTCAATAATGATATTAGTTAGGCTTAATACTTTACATTATTTTTTAAATATTTATTTGTATGCTACAGTTTTACATATTATATTATATTATATTATATTATATTATATTATATTATATTATATTATATTATATTATATTATATTATATTATATTATATTATATTGTGAATGTTGTAAGCTTTACAGAATACAAACATGGTGTCTGGTAAGAACTACATTTCCCATCATGCCCCGGCTCGTCGCCCCACTCTGACCCTGTGACTGAAAATAATCTGATCAGCTGATCTGACCTGGCAACAAAATAACGTAGCTAGAGAAATCTGCCAGGGAGGGGGCTGAAGAACAAAACAATGACACTGCTCGGAAGGATTCAAATACAGTAACACTTTTAAAGACTTTTTAAACGGAACATCGCGGATTTCCCTCCTGGTTTAAAGCAAAACAGTCCGCGGAAATCCGAGCTTTTGCCATCAACTGGCTGTTGTTTTTGTTGATATGTTGTTCCAGCTCAGTTGACAGACTGGAGGCTAGCTGCTTGTTTGGACGGCTATGAACTGTTAAGGTTTCCTGACCCTCTAATTACAGCCTTTCTTAGGAAAAAGTTGAAAATATCCGTCGAAACTAGCTAGCCGTAAGCTAAGTATTCCTATTTGGATGCCAAATCTTCTGCCGAATTTGCCAGCGAGCTATTGAGGGTCAGTTTGCTAAGCTAGCCTGTTGTTAGCATCAACATTTGCACATTCATTGTTTTTATTTCAGGGAGTTCATTGTTTCGGTTGGTACCGGCTGCTTGTACATATTTCTGGATTGTTTTACAGTTTTCTGACTAACTGTATGTACATTTTAAGTAATGTTGTCGCTAAATGCTAACTTTAATGCATGAACAAGCTAACTGTTTAGTGTTAACATACAAGGCGAAACTCAAGGAGGCGGCTGTTGCTACTTCATCGCTCCACTGTTACTTGCACTAAATCACTTTGTACAAAACCGTTTTAAGTGTTTGAATATCATACAGCGAAAACTACTTCGATAAATTGTCGAGAATTAGTCGTTACAACTAGTGTGTTACCAGCCCCGTTAACATGCAGCTGTCTTAACTTGACTTCATTGTATTTGCTCATTTCAGCCCTCAGTATTACTGCACGTCCTGCGTTTCTCATTAACTGCTGTTGGAAATAGCTGTTGTACAAGCTGTTCCAATAAGCACCGGTCTGTATTCAAATTCACCTTGTAAGAAACGATGAGTGGGCATGGCTCATCTTCTGAAAAGGGAGTTAATACCAGTCTAATATGTCAAGAGAGTTATTCCTGTGGTGGCTTTGAAGAGGCTGCATATGAGTGTGATGAGTGCAGGAGCCTGCAGTGTGTCCACTGTGAGCAAGAACTCCACAGCCAGGAGCGTCTGAAGAACCATGAGAGGGTCCAGATAGGTCCTGGACATGTCCCTTACTGTGACAACTGTAAAGGAGGCAATGGGGATAATGGGAAACGCCACAGATCTGTGGTCCGCTGCCAGAACTGCAAAGTTAACTTGTGCCAAGACTGTCAGAAACGCACCCACAGTGGAGGCAACAAGAAGAAACACCAGCTTACATCTTACCCTCCACCACCTAAACCAGCAGAGGTCAACTCTGTGCAGGCATCTGTCCAGCCCGCCGTTCAAATAGCCGATGAGACCAAATCTCAGAGAGCAAAACTTCTGGAGAAGGTGTCCAGTTTTCTTTTGGTTGATGAGAATGAGGAAATGCAGGTAAGTTGCCATTAAATACCAACAAAATCAATATTACAGAAACTCTAATTTGTTGATAAAAACAAATTTTCGCTGTAAACTCTCCATTGTTCTCCCTCAGATAAAGGATGAGGCTTCTTTCATGAAGAGCCTCAGCTGCAACCCCGACCAGCTGCTGAAGGTGGTGTCCATCTTTGGTAACACAGGAGAGGGCAAATCTCACACCCTGAACCACACCTTCTTCACGGGCAGAGAGGTGTTCAAGACTTCTCCCACCCAAGAGTCATGTACGGTGGGCGTGTGGGCCGCATTTGACCCCATCCATAAAGTCGTGGTCATCGATACGGAGGGGCTGCTTGGGAACAGTTCCAAACAGGGCCAGAGAACCCGTCTCTTACTCAAGGTGCTCGCTATCTCCGACCTGATCATTTACCGCACCCATGCCGACCGTCTCCACGACGACCTCTTCAAGTTCCTCGGTGACGCCTCGGATGCCTATTTGAAGCATTTTACCAAGGAGCTGAAGGCCACGACGGCCCGCTGTGGCCTGGATGTCCCGTTATCCACCTTGGGCCCTGCGGTGGTCATCTTCCATGAAACGGTCCACACTAAGTTGCTGGGTTCAGGTAACACACCTACACCTATTAATGGGTTCAGTGTAATAATATGAACAGAACCTAATTTAAAATCAAATCTTCTTTTGGAAGAGCACATTGGGATTAGGTCATTGTAAACATAGTCCTGGATCAGTGTACAGAACGAGAGGTGGGTCCTTCAAAGTAAACTAAGGGTTGAGCATGGCAAACGCTTAGCAGGTATTAGTCTGCAGTGTTTTTCTCTGTCCTCCGTGTCACTGGAGGTAACAATTGGCATTCCAACTTCATGAGAAATGTGGAGATGCTGGTTTTTGGACTACAAACAAAACAGTCAGTAAATAGACACATTTATGACCTTAATCAGACCAGTTTTAGCACATTTACATCCAGTTTCTGCAGCTTTTACAGTTCTGTGTGCTCCTTTGCTATGGATTTAAACACAACAATTTGAATATGTGTTGTTTTTTTTAATTAGTTCTGAGGATGTTCTGGTTTCCGTTCCTTTGATTAAGGTGTGACAGTCAACCTGCAGAGACTTGCAGTTTGTTTTAGTGAGATAAGTCTTTGTAGTGAGTAATTGTGTCTTCTTCTAATACTGGATTCAGATTTGACATCATTGCTAAATGCTTTTAATGCTGATCGCTTTTAGAAGTGTCTGACCGAAATAAAAACACCTTGCATTCTCTGTGCTGTATTGCCTCACTAGAGTAAGCGGCAAGTCTCTACAAGTTGTTTTACACACTAAATGGACATTTATGGGAACTGATTCCTGCTTTTGAGTGAGAGGAAAAACATATTTGAAATACATTTGTGTTGGAGTGTACACAAATGTTGGAGTGTCTTTGTAGTGCTAAAACATGAGGGAATACTGGTGTGAGTTGAAAAGAGGTAGGGCAAATGACTAAGCTATGTGTGTTTTTGGGTGGTACATCTTATTGTTTCAGCCTTTACAGGGCGAGGTGCAAACATTCAGCAGTCATGTCACAGAGTGTATGATGTAAAAAAAAAAAAAAAAAAAAAAAGGACAGTTAACTCAAGCACATCATGGTACAACTTTATTTGCTGCTTGAAACAAAAACTTACATAATTAACTCTGATTTAAGGGGTATTGGTTACGCAGTTTTTTGTCTAACTTTATTTCCACGTCACGGAGTTTGTTGGCATGCAGGCTTAACGTGCACAGAAAAATGGGTGAGGAAATCTTTGAAAACAAAGATTTGGTAGCAAAATGAAATGTAACATCAGTTGTATGAAAGTATTTTGGTTACTGAAAGAATGACGTTGACCAAAGACATGGATTCTTTCAGCAGCATCTTGCAGTTGTTGTTGAGGCAACACAACTAATTTGTTTGACCATTCAAATCATCCCAACAAAGCTCTCTATGACAAGGGCAAAGCCAGATGGATGCATCTGTTACATTACACCATCATTCTAGAATGATTATTTTTCTCCAAGTAGAGTAATTCAAGTAATTAGGGGAAATTTTCTGTTTTTCACATTGCAATGCGTATGACAGACACAAAAACTATCATAATGCCATTTTTTTCCCAATATTGCATAGTCCCAGTGTCTTTGTGTTGTTGTTTATTGGTTTAACCAGTTTTCAACCACAGATTTTACCAAATGTGCAAACACATGCTAATGGTTTATGTCCAGTAGCTTATGATTACAGTGAGTGGTAATCATGCCATCTTTGTCCTTTTATAGAGAAGTCATCTGAGTCAGTAGATCGGCTGCTTTTGGAGCGCTTTAGGAAGCTTTCCCGTTTTCCAGAAGCCTTCAGTTCTGTCCAGTACTGGGGAACACAGACTCTCAGTCCCCCTACTGACTTCCGTGGCCTGCAGAATAAACTGGAGCAGCTCCTGGATAACAACGCCACCCGCTCCCCACGTACCCCGGTGGTCATCTTCAAAGCGCTGCAGGTAAAGTTCAAAAGTCAGCTGGCTTTCAACCTGCTTCAGACCAGTCGTACTGCTGAAAACACGACACTGAACTGAACAAACAATACTGAACACAATTTATGCTGATTTATCATTAGCCATAACTGCATGTGAATCTTCATAGCGTCAGTTTTAATTGTAGAAGTCTAATGTTAATACTGGCTGATCCTTGATTTCCCTGCAGGCACTGAGTGAACGCTTCAATGGGGAAATTGCAGGTGAGCTGGTAGCACACAGCTGCTTCTTTCCTGATGAGTACTTCACCTGCTCCAGCTTGTGCCTCAGTTGTGGGTCAGTACTTCTTGTCTTTTTAAACAAAAAATTACCCTTTATTTTTTGTCATTCAGCTTATATATTTTACTATTAACAATGTCACTCATTGCATTTACCACAGATCTGGCTGTAAGAACAGCATGAACCACTTAGGAGAAGGAGTGTGCCATGATGCGAAGCACCGCTGTCGTTATTCTGTTCAGTATGATAATCGCATTTACACCTGTAAGGTAAGCATAGTTATCTCCTAGCTTTCTCTTTTTAAAGACATTGTAATTTATCTTGTTCTATTGCTGATGAGCCTGAAGTTGAAATAATTTCATGGTACATCACCTCAGGCTTGCTATGAAGGGGGAAAGGAAGTGATAGTCGTCCCAAAGACCTCAGCTTCCTCAGACTCTCCATGGATGGGCCTCGCCAAATACGCCTGGTCTGGGTGAGTAGCAGAGGAATGACCTGCAGGGGCAGTTATAACTAGGTTTGGGTTACGGTTATGTTACCTTTACTCAACTTAATTTTAGCACTGGTGTCCCAGACGCTGACCTAAAATCTAATTTTTCTGTTCCTCCTAACATGCATGTCCCACAGCAAATGAAACATCAGATATAGACATGTTAACATGTATTTTGTTACAGAGACTGAGTTATGTTTTCATATATATGTTCAGGTATGTTATTGAATGTCCCAACTGTGGAGTGATCTATCGGAGCCGTCAGTACTGGTACGGGAACCAGGACCCTGTGGATACAGTGGTCCGCACCGAGATCCAGCATGTTTGGCCAGGAGTAAGTGAAAAAAAGTGTTTGATTTCTTTGTCCGATGCAAACAACATTGTCCTAATTATCAATAATCGTATAGACCTAGAATTATCGCCATAAACTTGAATACTTGAGTCATAAAAAATGGGTTGTTTTTTGCAGTCGGATGGCTTTTTAAAGGACAATAGCAATGCTGCACAGCGGCTTCTGGATGGAGTCAACCTAGTGGCCCAGTCCGTGTCAGAGCTCAGTGTCAAACCTGCCAAGGCCGTCACCTCTTGGCTGACAGATCAGATCGCCCCAGCCTACTGGAAACCCAACTCCCTCATCTTGGTGAGTGACACACACAGCCCCACCCTCTGCCACCCGCCACCAACAGCCAAGTCAACACTTTCATGTCCAGAGGGATGTTTACTGTCTGTGGTGTTGTGTGCCTATTACACAATCTATGTTTGCAGGTCACAAGATAAAACTTGGATAGATTCAGGTTACGTCCTCTTCCCTTTAGCTCTTGGTCAATAACAGCATGAGTTGTTATTGTTTTTCTCTCGTACAAGGGGTGCCATAAGTGTCACACAGTCTTCCAGGATAATGACACCAAGCATCACTGCCGTGCCTGCGGGGAAGGCTTCTGTGATGGCTGCTCTTCCAAAGCTGCACCCGTCCCTGAGAGAGGCTGGGGTCTCGCCCCTGTCAGAGTCTGTGATGTCTGCTTTGAGCAGAGAGCTTCATATGCAGGTACACACATCCTCTCTCTCAGTATTGCCCGTTGTACTCTATATCTGTGTTATGCTTCTATTTAACATTTATGGGAGAATGACTTCAGCAAGGTTTCTTTTTCCTTATGCAGAAGTACTTGAGGCGGAGCTCGAGGAGGAAGAAGGTGGAACTCTGGCTAGGAAGGTTGGAGAAGCAGTCACCAACACTATAGGAGTCGTTGTCACTGCTATTGACATCCCACTTGGTGAGCATTGCCCAAAACAAAACCTAAAGAGGATTGTTATGTAACAGGAATATATGACCCAGTAAATGTGAGTGCATGGCTGCAATGCCCTCTGGTGGCAGAGGCATATCGTCCTTATTTTCTGTAAAAAACTCCTATTTCTAGTTTGGACTCTCAGAGATTTTATGCAGGAGTCTAGCCAACAAAGCTCCTCTTATGAGGAATATTGGATGCCCTATTGGCCTAGATGTAACAGAGCTTATATTGTTACCACAAGCCCACATTTCTCTGATAATTCAGTGTAAATCAAGCAAAAATGCCTTAGATAACAGGAAACAGTTGATCTCTTTAATG
This sequence comes from Amphiprion ocellaris, assembly GCF_022539595.1. NCBI lineage: Eukaryota > Metazoa > Chordata > Actinopteri > Pomacentridae > Amphiprion > Amphiprion ocellaris. The sequence continues at coordinate 9,269,975 of NC_072784.1, read as the reverse complement.
AGTGTTATTATGAAGAAAGAGATTTAGAAAAATAGCAGTGAAATGATCAAGTTTTCTTTGTTTATTCAGAATTAATGTCTGTCTTTAACACAAAAAGTGTAAAAAAAAAAAAAAAAAAGTCCTTCTACACTGACTTGCCACAGAACCTAAAAAAATTGCCTCAGACATTCTCCTCAGGGTAAATCTATAGCGACATTGTCATGAAGAAATGTTTTGCGATTTAGTGTTTAACATAGACTTTCAGTTTGTGCAGGTATTGGTCAGTCTTTGTTCATTTCATGTGATGAAACTTCCCGCTGAGAACTCACCTTCACAGTTAATGATATTGATGTTCTGATGTTTATTAATAATCCCTGGTGATTGCTCAGTATTATAGATCGGTCCATAAACCTCTCACTAATGTCTAGAATTCACTTTGGTCCAGTGTTTATGAGAAGATCATTATTATTATAATAGCTGATATGACACATTTCTGTCAAGATGATTCAAAGCGTATTTTAGATTGAGAAAACTGCCTCTGCTTCATAGAAAGAGTTAGAAAAAGTCAAATAAAGGCCACAAACATAGCGTAATTTCTTTATTCCAAAGCCTAAATTGATTATTCATACATATATTAGGCTGTTAGATAAGTGTACTGTTGGCATGTATTTAATGTTAAAGGGCACAGATGAATATGTTTCTGAAAACCTGATCTCCTGCTAAAAATATTTCCATATCCATGACCACCCCCAAAATACCTCACAGCGAGTCCTGCTCCAATCACAACAAAATTAGCCCACTTACTTCCCAATCCAAATCTTGTTTCAATGTTTCCATGGTAACCCCAACATAGACAGCTAAGGACTTCATTTTACTTGGCATTACGGTGCACTTCAGACAGCACTGAGGAAAAAATAATCTTGGGCAAAGCTCAAGTGAATGCAAATAAATGTAGGCACAGCAGCGTAAAACAGCGTTTTAATTAGTAGGTATGGGAGGAATAATGGCAGAGACTTAACGTGTGTGTGTGTACTGTGCATCTAAATTCTAGGAGTCATTGGGAAATATGCATTTTGGAGGGTGATAAGTGTTGGACTGTCTTAGCTGGGAGCAGCTGCCAGTAAGTCAGCAGAGAAACTCAAAGTAGACAGCCAAGAAAATGTGTGGAACGTAGCCCCCATGAAACAAAACAAGTTGTTGATTATTTTGTACTCAATATTTGTATGAGTAAATTTAAAGATATAAGATGCCAAATAGTGGGCATTTGAGGTTCTTGTAGGTGGTTTTACCTCCAGGCAGAGCCGAACTGCCTTTTCCCTCCTGTTTTCAGTTATCTTTGGGAGACAAAGTTAAGGAACTGTTGGCTGTAGCATCATGTTAACTTTTCAGACATGAGTGTATATGATGCACTTGTTAGCGTGGTGTCGATGTGTGTATTCATACACTACCTTCCGTTCAGGCCTGGTGAAGGATGCAGCTCGTCCTGCCTACTGGGTGCCTGACCAGGACATCCTGTCCTGCCACAACTGCCAACGTGAGTTCACTGCCAAGCTGTCCAAGCACCACTGCCGCGCCTGTGGCCAAGGAGTGTGTGACGAATGCTCCGCGGAGCGTCGAGCCGTTCCATCGCGTGGCTGGGACCACCCCGTGCGAGTGTGCACCAGCTGCAACCAGAAACCTGGAGAACTTTAACAGGGGCGGCTTTCCTTCCTCAGCACCAGAGAGAACCACTCACTCACTCACTCACTCACTCACTCACTCACTCAGCTCAGCTCGCAGTCTGTCACTGCTAAAGTATACCTCCGTTACTCTAATGGTTCTATCTTGTATCTGTGGGAAGGAAGTTTTTAGGAATATGTAGGACAATTAGCAGATTTGGGATTTCAGAGTTCCTGTGGCCTTTGTAGAACAGCCAGAACATGTGAGTTACTTGACTGAGTGCGAAACCTGCATTTCCACTCTGATTATTCACAGAGTGAATATTTTCAACCTTATTGACACAAATCCCTAATTTTACGTTAAATAAGGCTGTTGAGCTATTTTTCTACTATCAGAAAATATTAAAAAAAAATGTATCATTTAAAGAATAATAGTTAGTTGAGAATGCTGGTGGTTGGTGTGATTAGTCTCCAGCAATTCTTCTTATTGAGCAATGTTTCTCTGATGTCGTACGTGTAATGACAAAGAGATATTTTATATCTGTGCAGGTTCCATTGCATGCATGTACTGCAACATTTTAGTTTTTGCACTAAGCCTTTTTCAGCTGTTATAGGCTGTCGCTTACCATGGCCAAAAGCCAGATATCCAGAGGAGGAAGTAGCCTGTCCCAAACTGAGTTGATATCTACTGCAGTAGGTCTAGACTGTGGATATCTGGCGTGCCAAAAATCATTCAGGTCACTGTGTCTGTGCCGGTATAATGTTTATATTTTATCATGTAATTTGTGTTTGTATGAAGACATAGAGCTATGTTAGAGGAGTGTGCATCTGAAATGTTGAAAATTATTTATGTATTGATGCTTAAAAAAAAAAAAAAATCTGCTTATTAGCACTCTGGCATGCATGACAGTCCGAGAGATCCATGGCCTTTTAGTTGTTCAGAGGATGGTCTCTGAATAAACCTCACTGTCTCTTTCCTCAAGCGGCATTTTAGTGTATTCATGTTACAAAATGTATGTATTTCATGTTTAAATTTGTTTTCTTGACACTTTCATTTTAGTTATTATCTAAATATTCGATTGGTTGTATGGATATTGTCTTTCAGACCTGAAGAATATCCAGATTTGTCTTCAAACTAGTTTTATGTATTACATTCACGCCTCCAGGTCTCTGTAGGCTTCAGTCCGACAGCACAAGGACGCCTGACAAAGCTCAACACGATTTGTGTTGAGCTCATCACAGCTTGTTTTTCTGTTCCTTTACATCCGTTATTGAAATCTATTGTATATTTTCTTTTGCTGGATTTTGTTTGACACTAGTTACTGTATGGATATTTATATACTTTGTAGTAGCAGTACGTGAACCACCCTCTCTCTACCATCTTCTTTATGTTTTTGTCTTTCAGCATTACACAGAAATACTAATGCTCAAATGTGGCAATGACGAGACATTGAACCATATTTAGTGACTGAGAGCTTTAACTTGTCTTGCTTCTTTACTAGTTTTTGTGTTTTTGAGCAGCGAGACCATTACGTGTGGATATCATGCAAAGCACAAGGTGATGCCTTTTAGATGTATGCTTGTATTTTATTGATAAAAATAAGAAAAAAGGGGTCTTTGTTGATTGTAAGCTTTGTAGATAAAGTTGATTCTCCCTTTTGCTCCTAACGTGGAACTTTTTGGTTCTGATGAGAAGATGTGTCTGCCCTGTCTCAAAATAGATTTATCTGTCTGAATGCTTCATCACACGCCCTCCTCTGAGATGCTAATATTGCACAGGATAGAATAGGAAATACATCCTGTCAGATTACTGGAGTTCATTCCCATGCATATTTGTGCAGTCTGTTTCTGCAGATATCCTTCATGGTGTACATACATTTCGTCCAGTTTGGGTCAGGTGCTATTATCAACTCTCCTCACCCACAGACTACAAATCGAACAGGAATGACTGACTTTAAACTGTTGGAAGCTAACTTGAAGAAATGATGTGTGAACACTTGCTAAACTGGTGGAAGATTTGCATAAGATTAAAGTCGTATCAGCTCCCGTCTGTCAAAACATAATCTGGAACTGCCTCCATGTCTTTAGTGTGTGTGTGTGTGTGTGTGTGTGTGTGTGTGTGTGTGTGTGTTTTAAATCTCCCTGTGTCAAACCACTTACTGTACTGTATGTGGGAGGAATAGATCGTGTGCACGCCTGTGTTCTCAGCCTTGCTTCCACTCCTCTCCAGCACTGCAGCTTCAGATAAAGTGAGGGAAAATTATCTGCTTGGTGCTTATTGATGATGATAAATGATTTATAATTATTTTAATAAATAATGAAACACGAGCTTCCATGTTGATATTCTGTGCCATTTACACTGCATGGTGTCAGTACGCCAGAGGGGGAAACTGCACTTGATATCTATCCAAGCTTACAGTAAGGGTCTCTTTAAAAGTGCTGTTATTCAGTTGTGTACAATATAAATACAAGGGAAAACCCTTTAAAATAATTTTGACAGTTTACCCCATTAGGCCACGCCCCGTCCGCTTATGCTGCAAATGTATTGGTCCACGAATTCACCCCGAGCTCTGATTGGTCAATTCCCCTAGGTTTCCCTCAGAACTGCAAGACGCCGATATTGCGTTACATTGTAGCAAAATGGCGGCTGTCATTCAGAATCCACTAAAAGCGTAAGTAATTTAGACACTGAGGAAATTGTGAAATAATTACTTTGTTGCCAACTCGTACGTTGAAAGCGGCTATTCGTGCATGTCATTTCCAGCCGTGTGCATATGGCAGGTTAAGCTGTCCAAATTCATTTTATGTACTTCTTGCATGGCAAAGTAGCCTCGTATAGTTCTTTTATTCCACCAGATTCCAACATTTAGTGTTAAACATGTAACGTGGGGCTGCCTGACATTTTCACTGCACTAGAGGAGCTTCTCGTCCACACGGCTTTGCACACAACACCGGAGAGTGTCGTCTTTCCTGGGCTGTAAATTTATTTGAAAACTGTCGACAACGTGCCTTTGCGCTGCAACGAATAATTAAAAGCCGATTTTCTTCGTGCTCGGTTGGACACAGTGGCGGAATATCATCTGACATTCCGAAAGTCGTTTGTAGTTGGCGTGAATTGTCGACATGTCAACTTTGGCTCCTCCGAGCGCAGACGTGGTCAGGACCCGGTAAAGCAAAGGGAGGAGGCATTTTGTATTTGCATGCTTGCTGGCGAAATCGACAAAAGTGACAGCAATTTGAGTCCGCCGCTGAAAATAGACTGTCACTCCGAGCTCAGATGGCCCGAGACATAGTCGTTTTTACCAGCTCAACTTCGAAGAAATACTCCACCTTTTTCTCCTTTGTTCTTCTGTATTGTTTCAGCAATTCCACTGGTAGACATGTTACTGTAAGTTAAGGCTCACTTAACCTCTTAGCTTCTTGGCATTTGGTGTTGAAACTACTTGATAATTCGGGTTTTTTTTTTAATCTTGAAACGCACATTCAGGTGTACGTGACAGCAGCAGCAGTCAGCCTGTATTGATGGCTTATAATCATCATGGCTCTTTGGGACTGTGGAGGTAGAGCAGGCACTCCACTGTGCCTTTAAGTGGAGGAGTGCTGGAGATTAGCTTGGTCCAGGATCCTGGGCCCATCTGTCAGAGAGATGCTCCGACAGAGAGGAAGTGTTGGGCACAAGCAGGAGAACCATCTGCTCCTCCACAGAGGTACCCTGCCACCTCCGTGGACTGTAGCACGAGGAGTGGACCTCCACAGCTCCTTGCACATCACCCACACTGCTGCTATTGTTGTTGCTACACCTTGAAAAAGGGATGCAGCATCATGTTTTTGCACCTCAGTGCCCATTTCAAACTTTTTTTTTCTCCCATTGAACATTTCACAGGGGCATATTTTTTTGCAAGTTAATTTTAAGATTCCACGCAGAGGCCGTGCATCCTCCACCTGCACGCTCACTGGATGCTGATCAAGACTGTTAGCTTAATGAGAAAAAAAAAATCAGTTGAATCTGTATTTACTCATTAGTCGACAGAGCGTGCTTGCACTTTTCGCACAATGCCCTGCTTCACAGTTTTTGCTCACCAGGGAATCACCCAGTACAGTCACAGCTTCCCTCTGCTGGCACCTGAACAGCTCAGTGAAGCTGCTTGATGTTAAAGAGTTCAATGTAAATGTTAAATAAATAATTCTTCCACGCAGCTGCCTCTCATCTGTGTTATTCACCAGAGCAGGATTATTGCTGGAAAGTACATTTCATTGTTGACTCTGTCTTATGTCCCAACAAGCTTCAGTGTGCGTCTGCTGTCAAGCTGCTGTTTCATCTCGGAGACGTTTTAGCATTCTGATGTGGAATGTCTCCTTGCTATAAGCTGTGCTTAATGAAGTGTTTCAATCTGCTATAATTAGCCTCTGTCTCGGGTTTCTGACTTCATTTCACACGTTTGTCAGATTTTAATTAGTCACACTTGACACTAATTGGATGTCGCTCCTGTGGACCAGTTTGACCTTTTTTTTGTATTAAGATGATTCACTTTAGGGAAATGAAAGCGCTGGTTTGACTTTGTTGTAGAGAGATGTGGCGGATGAAGCTGCAGCCTGCAAGCCGGCGCACGTCTGTGTGAGGTCTGTCCCTCGTCTGAGCATGGGACGGCAGTAATCTCCAGAATCTGCTGATTAAAATGGAGTCTGGAATATTTAATTAATAAAGAAGCACATAAAGCTGCTCATTAAAATTTGAGCCACAGCTGGAGTTGTCTGTGGGCTGGACACGTCTTCCGTCCACAGCTCTGCTGATAGAAGCCTGATCCTTTCTCCTGGTTTGTCGGCCTCCTTGTCGCTAGTGTTGAGTAGACTTTGAGTGAGTCAGGCCTGCTGTTTCTTGGCACTGCAGTGTGCAAGCTGTATGGTCTGGTTTTACTCCTGCCCTCGCCCAGACTGTGCAGGTCTGATTGGTGTAATGTGAGGTTGTTCTGAGGATGCAGTCTCTCCGTAGGCCCTCCCCTCCCTTGTTATGTGGTAGCTCTAGCTTCCTGTGAAGCAGCAGTGCACCTGCAAATTTGAGAAACCCTCCAAACACAGCACAAGAGACAGACCTTGTGCTTTTGGATTCAAGTTTTATCCCCTCATGCATTTTACACATAAGCCCGATCTCTCGAGGCCATTTTAAAGTTTTGTCATGACCGCTGATCGCTTTTGTAAGCTGCTCTCCTGCACGCTGTAGTTTGTCGTCAGATATGCAAAATGTGTGTTGACACATGCTCACATTACGGACGCAGCCATGTGACACGGTGAACCGTTGACAGGAACACTCTGATAGCGGAGGCCCCACTGGCCACAAGATTTGCTTTTGTTCCTTGCCCTCTTGCACACACTCACCTTCTGTACTCAGCTGGAAGACGCTGAGGATGTGTAGCTCAGACCTCTCAGGCCCTGACACGCACACAAGTTTCTGGTGTTTCTAGTTCACTCCGAGTCCCTGGGACGTTGCCACCATTAGGCAGCTAGACTCAGAAGGATTATCCCGGTTTAGTGCAACTTGGGTAATTATTTTGTCAGTTTTGGGAGAACTGTTTTCACGAAACTAATTGCTGAGATGTGGGAGCACAGGAAAATTAAAAGTCCAGTGAACAAGCAGTCAGGCAAACAAGCATGTTGTAAACAGGCCAACAGTTTAGCTGGATTATGTAAACCAGCGGTTCCCAACCCTCTCAAGTGGTTGCAAGATGAATTTGAGGGGTCTCATGATGATTAACCTTAGAGGAAACATATATATTTATCCCTTATGTTCTAATGATTTGTTTTCATTCTTCAGGCCTGCTTCAAATATTTACTTGTCTGTAAATGACTGTATAAATGTATTCCAACGGGGCTCAGCAACATTATTTGTTAGTAAAACTGAAAATGTTTACAAAGGAAAACTGCGTGAACACAACGAATACAAGGACGTCAGAGTTGGTCCAGGGAGCCGGTCTGTAAAGTGTGATGGATCTTTACACCGGACAGTTTGGGGAGTAATTTCAGCTTTGTGGGTTTTGTCTGATGTCGTATATTTTTGCCCGATCACATATCATAATCAGGGGTTTTCCTGCATAGAGGAAGTTTTAGTACACCACAAAGACATTTTATGTGCGCTCCTCAAAGAGGTTTTAGTGAGTGCTAAAGGAAAATCCCCAGCACTAAACTGTAAACAATTAGAATAGAACAATATATATGAATATTATTTTAAGCTAGGTTTGTTAATTGGGGTGTACAGACACATTGCCTTTATTTTATTATGCTTGATGTCATGCCCAGTCAAACCCCAAAGGTCCACTCTGAGCCTGGAAAAGCCTGATAATATTTCATTCTTAGATCCCAGCAATTCTCTTGCTCCATTTGAAATGATTATAACTGATAGAAACGACAGCGTAAACAATAAAAGCAGCACCTGAGTCGCAATAAACTAGAGTAATCCTTCAACCACTGGTCAACAGACGGGGGACAAACAGAAACGTGTACCTGAAAGAGGGGGAAAAGTCAGAGTGCTGACGTAAAGGTGGTGTGTGTGTGTGTGTGTGTGTGTGTTAGGTCTGACTCTCTCCTGTGCTGCTGGATGCGTGGGTCATGTCACTCATTACAGGTGTCGGAAAGATCTGTCACCTAAGTCGGTGCACCTGCTGCTCGGGGCTGCTGATGGTGAACGCTGCGCAGCCGAGCTAGCATCCACCACGAGACTTTCACCCACTTACTTGTTCCGTCACTCCCCCCGCCCACCCAAGCCCCTTCACATTTCACTTGAGACTGATCAGCATCCTCTCCTGGTCTGTTTCGACTCGAGTAATCACAGGAGTTTCTTGGCACCGGCAGCGTGCGCTCGTGGCCGACTTCGGGGAGCATTTACAGCTGGTCTGCTTTTAGTAAACTGATATGTCACACTAAGTCCCATCACAGCTGTGTGTTGATATCAAGGAAGGGCAGTGAAGCACACAGGTTAGTGTGACGGGGATTTACTGTTGGAAACGATACGGCGGCTCCACATATGGTGCAGATTTGACAAACACATTTTTTTACATTTCATTACACAGCTGTGTGCTATTATTTTTTATTGGCCAAATATTTATCTTAAGCCCCTGATCAAGCTACTGGTTAAGATGTCAAATCTGTGAACTTGAGTGTTCAGCTCTGTGGCGAATCTGTTTTCAGTCTATCGCTGTGTGATTTCTCTTGTAAAAATTCCTGCATCTTAAAGCCTGAGGAAGTTCTGATGAATCAGTGTTGTTTTTTGGCTTTATATGCAGTAAGAAACCTTGCATGAGGACTTTACGAGGCACAGAGAGGTTTTGATATGATTATTAACTGCAATATAGGCACTATCATGGTACAATAAGAACACGGGGAGGGAAAATCATTCTCAATTTTATTAGTCATGGTCTGCTTGTTAGCTGTTTTGCACGCCCCCCCCCCCCCTGTCTTGCTTTTTACTTTTCCCTCACCTCTCTTCCTGACTCCTCTCCCTGCACTCACTGTACCTGCGACTGTTTACTCTTCTCAGTCACACTGACACGAAGCCTCCCTTTCCCAGCAGCCCTGCACACTGTGGCTTTGTCTCCACCGCAGAGCCGTGGGCTTTGTGCGGGACAGCATTCCTAGCACGGCTGTTTATCTGCTGGACGTAGGGCCAGAGACGGAGGGAGAGAAGGAGGGCAGGATCTGGGAGACGCTGACAAATCAGCCTCCCACCTCCTCCGCCACTAGTTTAAGATTCCAGGCTCAACTCGCAGCCCGCAGCTCATTAGTTTCACTTCAAAATGGCCGTCTTCCTAATGTTGTAATTGAGAACACGTGGAGGAGCTTCATTATTCGGATGTGGGGATGTTCATACCAGAGGAACCAGGCTACTATTTGCCCTGTTGGCCCAGTGATATAGCAGACAAATGTGCAAAACACATACAAAGTACCTTGTCATGATGTCAGGGGTGCAGCATTTACCCCCATCTTTGATATAGTCAAATTAGAACCTGCCCTTGTGCTAGACACTCTGAGATTAATTAAGTAGGCTAATTACCATACCAGGCGTGTGGCAGCGATTGAGGGCTTGAATGTGAAATATCCTCCCCCATTTCACTCTGAATATTAACATTGAAAGCCTGAGGGACTGCCAAAATCTCAGTGGTGCTAAGAAAAGTGGAACTAAAGTGTGAGAGTCTTAGCCGCTTGCTGGCCGGAGGAGTGACTTCATATCAGACCTCAGATTCACTCACAGTGTCGCTGTGATAATCTAACTCCGTTAGCACCAACATAGCTCTCAGTCTGTCTCAAATCAGATCAAACAAAGAGCCCACAGAGGTAATAATATGTGTAACCTCAGGAGTGGGAGCAGCAGAGCTGTTGAACTGTTGTAAATGGGTTGCATTATTTTTCCTTTTTTCTTCTACAAATTCTCCCCGATGGCAAACTGGAAACAGGAGAGAGGCTCAGCTGTCAGTTTGATACTTGGATCGAACCAAGTTGATTAAAAGTTTGAACAGACGCTAACGGCATTATTTAGGTTCGAGAGGGCTGTAAATGGAGTTTCATATATACAGATGGTGTGAAAAGTTTAGCTTACCTCTGCAGATTTGCACTTGTTTTAACGAAGCAACTAGTTCTTCTTTCTTTATGTGGTATCGATCTGCTTTCCACTATCTTGTAGCTGCAGCAGCTAGTTTCCATTTATTTATTTATTCAAATAAATTTTGCATCTTTATCCATCTACTCAGCTACAATAAAACTTTGGTATTTTGCAGATTGAGATTAGAAATTCAGAACGTCATCAACAAATAAATTAGAATACTTTATTACAGATAAGAGTTTATTGATGCCTGAAGCAAGAGTCACAAGCTTGTCGGCAGTGTGTAGCAAAATCAAAATGAGTCCCGCCAGTGTCTGCTGCAACATTAAAGTGAATCATCAATGCACCACTAATATGATTTGCAGAATGAGAACTTTTGGTACCAGTGTCGTTGACCGCTCCTGCTAACGTTCTCTCCAGGTTGGGCGACCAGTTCTATAAGGACGCCATTGAGCAGTGCCGCAGCTACAATGCCCGCCTGTGTGCTGAACGCAGCGTCCGCCTGCCATTCCTGGACTCTCAGACCGGCGTGGCCCAGAACAACTGCTACATCTGGATGGAACGCCACCACCGCAGCCCTGGTGGGTGAAGACACACCAACATACACAGAAATAACGTGTTTTGGGAGGCTTGGAGCTTGTATGAAGGGTGTCTGCAAATAATTATTTTCATTACTGATTAATTTGTAGATAGGTTTTTATTATTGCTGCTTCACTGATCAGTCATTTAGTCAATGAAATGTCAAGGTGCTTCTTACATCTCATCTTCAGACTATTTTTGTCCAAACGGTAGCCAAAAATCCTAAACATATTCAGATTTAAAACTGTTTCCAGCCTTTCTTTGTTACAGGCCATTAACTTAAATATCTTTGGCTTTGGGGCAGTTTTGATTCAGATCATGCCCAAATTCAGAAGAGAAATAAATTATTTTGAACATTAGTTTCATTGAACAAATTGTACATGATTACCCAACCATTCAAACAGTGCATACATTTAAACAAGATATAACTATAAGAAATTAAAGTTTAATTTCCCCTGCTTCCTTCAAACTATTTTCCTCTTAGCTCAACAAAAACATTTCATGTAATTTTCCCTCACCTTTCTCTCCTTTCTTAGCCATCATGCGAATAATCCTTAGTTAACACAAAATTGCCCCCAATTAAACTGAGGGTAGATGTGGCTTCATCTGATTGGTGTGAATGTGTGGCTCATGTATCCAGGCCTCTAGCTAATAATAGGTCGAATATGTGCATAATGAGTGTGAATGCATGGCAGGTACACTACTGTTTGGGGTCATCCAGATAATTTCATGTTTTCCATGAAAAGTCACACTTTTATTCATGTGCTAGCATAATTGCACAAGGGTTTTCTAGTCATCAGTTAGCCTTTCAACACCATTAGCTAACACAATGTAGCATTAGAAGACAGGAGTGATGGTTGCTGGAAATGTTCCTCTGTACCTCTATGTAGATATTCCATTAAAAATCAGCCGTTTCCGGCTGGAATAGTCATTTACCACATTAACAATGTCTAGACTGGATTTATGATTCATTTAATGTTATCTTTGTTGAAAAAAAATTTCTTACAAAAATAAGGACATTTCTAAGTGACTCCAAACTTTTGAATGGTAGTGTATATTTTATTTCTTTATTTTTTCATTTCATTCATTTAGGCTTCTTGCGATATGTTTATTTCTTCAGCTAATATAAAAATGCAATTTATCTGTTTGGTATTTGAACACATCAATCTTTAAAACTGTTAATTTTTCACTGTCTTCCAACTTTTTATAGACATACATGTAATCGTAAAAATGACTCATGTATTAATCTGTGATTAAATAAATCACTAATTGCTTCACTGAATCTTATAAAAGCAGTAAATCTTTACATTTTCGACAGTGAAATCAGTAGATGGACTTTATTACTGTTAATAAAGTATTAAATGTCAGTATTGTTGCTGAATAATTTTTTATCACCTGCCTATTTTAGCACTTCTTGTTCCATTTTCAAAGTGGTCTCAATGATCAGTTGTTTGAGAAATGAAAATTGTGTCAAATTAAAATAATATGATTGCTGTTGCAGTTTGTCTAGAAGATCGTTGTGTGGTTCGCAATATAGCTGTTATTTTTATCTCCTAAACTGCAGTAAGATTGAAAAATAGAAAAACTACAGTCTGAAACTTTTTTTTTTTTTTTTTTTTTTTTTTTAAACAATAATCATGGTTCAGCAGCTGAATCTGTCTTGTGGATGACTGTTATTATCCAGGGGTTGCAGCGGGGCAGATGTACACGTACCCCGCCCGCTGCTGGAGAAAGAAGAGACGGCTGCACAACACCTCAGATCCACGTCTGGGCATCTACGGTCTCCAGCTCGGTAAGACCCTCCAGCCTCTCCTCCGCGAGCCACCTGCCCGTCGTCACTCTCCGCTCCTCTCGGCTTCTCCTCCCCGCTCAGCCTCTCCCTCCCCTTCCGTCTCCACCCACCTCCTCCACCTCCTTCAGCTCATGTGATTACTGGTGATGATCTGGAATAATCTCGCTAAAAGCATATCACTCTTTCTCAGCGTGCTGAGCAGAGCAGGCTGCCAGTCATTTTTCAGAGGATGAAATGTGGCTGTGTTCGCCCCGGCTGGTAAACTTGTTTTGTGAGAAGTAGAACATGTAATTAGATTTACCACTGCTGGGAGCAGCGAGACAGAGTTCGGCCACTGCAGACAGTATTTAATAAATGTTATGGAATGGAGTTTGGCCTTCTCTGGCTGCCACTTGAAACAGCTCACTCAACACATTTACCCTCTCCTCTATATTCTCGCTCTATCTTATTTTCTACTTACCACCTCCCTTGCTGATTGGTTTTGTCTCTTTCTCTCTGGCAACTCTTTCATCTCTCCGTCTCTCTGTAGTCTGCCATGCAGTCTGTGTGTTATGTGGTCTGTGTTCCTGAGCTCAAGTAACTTGTCCATTCTGTGCCCAAAGCTTTCATACCCACTGGGATGTTACACTATCCCGAGGAAAGATTGCAACGAAAGAGAGAATCCAACACAGAAACATGTTACTTCCATTCTTTCTAGTGGTTTCTGTAAAAAAACGTGAGAAATGAATTGTGCTTTGACAGAAATCTCCAGGAAGCTTTAGTTCAGATGTAATTTCTGCATAACTCGTTAGAATGGCAGATTTATGGGAAGCAGAGAGAGACCCAGAGCCTGGAAAGAGAAAGCAAGATGTAGCGATAGCATATGAACCAAGCCTTTGTTTCCCCAACACATCCCATTGTAGCCTATTGTTTTCCACTGAGCTTGTGCTCGCTAAGACCCCACCACCGTCCTGCTGTCCCTTCCTCTCTCCAACAAAAGTGAATTGTATGTGCTGTCTGAGCATGCCCAGCGGAGGGGAAACATACCCTGATTTAACCTGGCGTCTCTTATATGGAGAACGTTGTGCAGCTGGCCAGAGGTGGCCAGCACAGGGCAGCAGCCAGAGTCTGTCTCGCTGTCTAACTGATGCTGTGCTAGAGAGACTGGGGCTGCATGCAGAATCAGCTCCGTGCTGCAGGCTGCTGTCGGCTCTATTTTTAGCCCCCCAGCTCCCATGGGTTGAGGGTGGGGGGGGTTGTCTCGTCGCGGAGAGTTGAAAGTCAACGTGTGCAGACACAATGGTGAGGGGCTGCCGCCACATGGTGGAGGGGCCCATTTCAGAGAAGCATGCTAAATCTGCTTCTCACGCCTACCTTTCCTATCTGCCTCTTACCTATGCAGCCTTCTTCAGCCCTTCATGCTCAATATTCTGTAACAGTCTTTCTAGTGGGCGCAACGGTAAGATGAAGGGCTGATAGAAAGCTGGAGTCAGGGGGCTTTGAAGTGTGTCCTCTTTTCAAAGATCCACAAAGCAACTGGATGATCATGAAGCTCTCGGTGGAGAAGAGATTGTGTAAATAAGATGTGCGGATCCGACTGACTGTCAAAGCTTTTGTTTGTCCTGCTTTGTCTGCTCAACCTGCTCGCCTCCCACACTGTTTGTTTAGATCTTCACTGTAGGAGGAGATATCTGCATGATGTGTTCAGGTTAAAGTGATAAGCCACTTAAGGACATTGTACCTCAGAGATTCCTGTGGAGAAAGGTAACCTAATGTCTGCATAGTGCAGCATTATGGAGAGCACAGTCACAAGGCATTTTCAGTGACTGTGCAACATGCATGTTTTTACTTTCTTCCAGCAATAAATAGTGAAAATAGTTGCGATGACACGTTTTGTTGCTGGCAAGAAAAGAACCAAGATGACAGCCACTGTAACAAACAAATGTCCCAGCGAGTTGCCACATACTTTAATTAGTTCTAGTAAGAGTGGAAGAGAAGAAACATAATGGAAATGTGGTGATAGAAATCCATTTGCTCGGGTCACAGTTTGGAGCACTGGTGTTCCTGTCACAGTTGTAGTGCTTGATGGTGACAAACAACACATGCTAGAGAACTGTAGCATTTTCACCTCAAGTCAGCAGCAGACATGTGTTAGCAAGCCACTGTAGTACAAACATTAAGCTGGTGTTGTGATGATTCATCGTGGGGGCTTTTTTTCTCCTCTTTGTGGAGACGGTGGCCTCATGTCCAAGGACACTCTGCCGACCCAGAGCACGACTCTGGAGGCTCTGCTGCGAGGAGAAGGACTAGACAAGAGGAACAACTCCAAGAATGACGAGGAGAGTCTGCTGGAGATTCAGGTGGGTTCACTGTGTTGTGTCGGTGTGGTTAAGAGCATCAGCTAAACGTTTAAAATGTAAATGTTCTCTTCTCACTCAAATGACTGAGGGCCCTGGCACTCAGAGGGATGTGTTGCGCCCCAACTGGTTGCCACGGCAACTTGCCAAGTTTTTCCAGCTGACCTGCAGGACTCGTTAGCTGACTGCTGTGTCACTGAAAGGCATTTTAGACAAGTGGACTGCCTCAATACTGACCGTTTACTGGCCATTAGATTTGGTGATGATGATAATAAGTGTTGCCCACGTAATGACATGATTAAAAACAGGAAATATATGAAACGCCAGTTTAATTGCAGTGCCAATAAAAAGACTTATTTACAGATAGACTTGGAGCCAAATGACTCCTCTCCTCTCAAGACAAAGCAGCAATGCAATAAATTTAAATGTAAGTATTTCAACATTGCATTACAACATGAAGTTAGGCAAGTTAATTCGAATCCTACAACTTTTTTTTGCCCCTTTGATATAAAAAGAAGGCTTGCTCAGTTATTGTTTTCTATGACTAATCAACAAGAGAAGCCTGTCTTCTAACATAATTTGCTCCTTTTTTAGACCACTGGGGGTTTTTCATTGCAGAACACAGAGTTTGTTGACATGCGGGCTTCACATGTGCACAGGAAAATGAGTTAGAGGCAGGAGAAAAACACTGAAAAGGAAGGTTTGGTTGCAAAAAAACAGCAAACAAACATAGTTCTATAGAAATATATCAGTGTCTTGCAATTGTTGCCACAACAGGAGGTGATTTGTTTAGGTTGTTTGGCCATTTAAATCAGCACCACAAAGCTTTGTAGGATGAGTGGAAAGCCAGATCTGAATGTCATTAAAAGCAAAAAATATATATATTAAAAGTATTTGAATGGCTTTGCCAGTGTTAAACCACATCAAGGTTTGAAATGTCTTTTCACCTCTTTAAATTTTTTTTATACTTTTCATGCATATACACTCCCCTACAAAATCACCCCGGTCATTCTAAAACGATGAATTCATTTCCAATAGTTGTCCAAGTCATCTGGTGAAAATTCCTGTATTTTTCCAAATTGCGAAAAAAAACAGATAAACAAAATATAGTGTTGTCAATTTTTCCAATATTGTGCAGCCCAAATAGAGACTATTGTACAGAAACGAAACGTACCCTTAAAACAAGCTTGTTGTATTAATAACTGATAATCGGATTTTACTTTTATTGCTTCTTCTCTGTGTTTTGTTTGTGTTTTTGGGGGAGTTTTGTTGCGTATTGAAGCAGCCTATCTTCTGTTTGTCTCAGAGGGTTCTGGAGGCTGATGCAGCCGAGGACGCTTTCAATGATGACGATGATTACGAAGTGGACACTCCCAAGAGAAGACATCGGGGCAAAGGAAGAGTAAGTGACTGGAAGGACAACTGTGATCATCTTATTAACTTACAGTTTTACACCATAATTACATCAAATCACATATAACTCCTCAGTGCAATTTGTTCTCCGATGAAGTGTTTGTGTGCACATTAAAACACAGGTTTGATTTCAGGTCGTTAACAGGATCTTTTTCCCCTCAGGGTCGGGGTTCGGGCCGCAGGAGGACAGATCTGGATGATGACAAGCCATATGTCTGTGACAGTAAGTAGAGAGGAATTACTAAATGTTGTTGGGTTTTTCACAGTTTGTACATTTTGCTATTTTCTGTCCAGTTGCGTTTATGCAAGACCTTATATAAACTTGCCAGTTCTTTATTTTAAAATATTTTTGATCTAATTAGAAGTTTTCTTGTCTATGTAATGAAAATTTTACCACAATATTTAAGCTGTTATAAATAAATGCCTCCCAGGATCTTACAAATGAGACTTGGTGTTTGTCTTAGCCTCTTTTTTGGTATTGGAAAGAGGACACAGATCTGTATAGAACACCAACCTTCTGTTATGAGCATAGGTCTGTAAAATGGAACTATGCGAGGAAACCAAGTGTTCTAGTGTTACTGGAGTCTTACGTATTCCTGTACATGCAAGTTGCATGTGGAAAATCCAAGGAGGGGGTATTGGATTTTTCCACAGTTGTTGTGGATGTTCATGAACAACACATTCTCATGTTGTTTTCCCCTTCCAACATTTATTTTCACATTCTGTCTTCTCCATTTCAGACAGATACAAACAAAAGCAGAACTCAAAATCTTCGACCTCAGGTACGTTGGTTTGTTGAACAGCACTTTTTAAAGATATTTGTTTTGATAGATTGTTGAGTGTTCATGTTGCAAGTGCTGTGATTATTGATTTACCCCTATATTATCTTACTTTTCTGAAGCTAAAAGGGCCCTTGATGCTGTGAATGTGAGCCATGGTTATTATGTTGTCTGGGTTGGCGTTTTATTTGAGTCACTACTGTAATCAGATCTTAAAGTGCTTACTTCTTTCCCTTTTGGAGCTAGAAGTAAAATAGTTATCTCCATTAGATGCCACTGGCCATTTCTTCCATACTTGATGATATCAACATTCTACTCTTTTTTTTTTCTTCTGTAAATGCACTAAGTACATGTAAATATTTGTAGATATGTGGCTTTATAACTTGCAGGCAGCACTTTCCCACCAAACTCTGGGTGGGTGTTTGACTCACAGCTTTGTGAAGATCTCATTACAATCAAAGGATATTGAGGCCTTCATCCTAAACACTACTGGCCAGAAAAAGAGGGGAAAACTGTCTTTAGGACTGGTGTGCTGCCAAAATCAGATTTATATAATGGAAATCAGCCTCAGTAGTGAGACTGAACATCTGTGCTCCGTGTGTTGCAGTCTGTGCAAAGCGCTACAGGAACCGCACAGGACTAAGTTACCACTACACCCATTCCCACCTGGCAGAGGAGGGCCGAGCCGGAGAGAGGAGCACGGTGGCATCCCGATCCCCCTCTGCACCACAGACTGACAGACACAAACGTAAGACACCTGACATCTGTTAACAATGCTTTATGGTGCTCTGTTTTTTGTTTATCACTACATGATATATGGACTCATGTCCCATTAGATTTCTCCACTCCAATGTCTCGCCAAGTACAGATTGCTTTGTCATATTTTAGGTCCAACATATTCTTTAATTTGATAAATTTTTTTCTGTAATCATGTTTTTTTTGTGACATTTTGCATTGAAAGCCCTGCATAGCTGCAATGCAGTTGTTTTCTACTTGTAGAAATAAATATTTCTGCAAACTGCCTTTTGTAGAAAAAGACTCCCTTATGCTGTACTTGTATCTGTGAGCTGTCATGCATGTGCCCAAGGTTAAATCAACTGTCACCAAATCTTTGCCTTTTTTCTGGAATTTTGTTTTAGGTCCTAAAGGTCCAGGTGGGACCAGCATTCCCAACAACTACTGTAATAAATGCCAGGGCTCAAACAAGAAAACGGGTAAATCTGGCTCTCCCTGCTCAGCCTGCCAATGCACAAGTGAGTTCGTTTCACCTACAGTGCACAACAGAAGTGAGTACAACCACGTGAAATGTCACTTAAATCACAAATGCTTCCGAATTGTATCACCTTAGTGGAACTGCATTAAGTGGACAATTAGATTTTTCTTCTTTTGAACAATCAAATGCAATTTCTTCAAACTATATTAAAAATACAGGCCCTGAAGTTGAAACCTGGTTTAACACTGACACACAATTTTGTAATTATTGAAACAAAATTGAGTAGATTTGGGATTTTCAATTAGTGTAACTGCATGAACATGATTTATAAATTGTGTCTCTTTCTGTGTGTCTGCATCATGGCTCCATATGTACAAAAAATAAATTAAAAAATTGCTAGAGGAGCTCAAAAGCTGGATTGTGAAGCTTCACAGAGATGGACAAGGATACAGGATTGGTGACAAACTTCAAATCTCTGTAAAAATACAGTTGCAGCAGTAATCAGAAGGTATAAAACAAGCCATAGTACCACTAATCAGAGCCACAGAGCCCTCTTTAAATGATGCCCCAGACAGTCCACAATCTAGCTCAGAAAAAGTCAAGGGCTTTGAACTTTGAATCAATGGAAATTGAAGTTTCTGTGAACCCTCAGACTCTGTGAATGACACTACATGACATCTACCTCTATCCTCCATCTGTCCTGCAGAAGAGAAATATTCCACTATGATAGTGATCCAAAGCACACTGCCACAATCACACAAGAGTTTTTAAAGTAGAAAAAAATCTGAATAATATGACTTGTATGTGGTAGTGACTTTGCCTCCAGCAAAGAGCAGCTGAAGAAAATGTGTGCAACAGCGGTATCCATGCTGAGGAGGATGGTGTCTATCATCAAAAACAGAAGTGGACATATGAAACTTTGAAATGATAAAATATTTGAATGTCAGTAAAGAAAGGTATAGATAGATTCATCCCCTTGGGGAAATTCAAGGTATCCAGTAGCTCCTAATTCCTAAAGAGGAGTGTGCATTTTATTACAATATATCTAAAGTGTTGTGATGTTGCACAAGTGTGTACTCACTTGTTGTATACTGAAACTATGATATGCTATACACCTAAATTTTATCTACTCAAATTTATACTTCAGCGTGTGTGAATTTCGAAATGCAAACTGTAATGTCTGAGGATTTCCCCAAAACTGAAAAGTTAGCTATCTGAAATGTTTCTGCTTGTTATCGCTCACCTGTTGACTGACTGTCGTTTTTCTTTCCTGTGTGCCAGCTGACTGCGGAGAAGAGAAGGAAGACGGGACTTTTACTGGAGCCGAGGAGCTCTTTGGCACCACTTCGGAGAGCGACACTTCCACCTTTCACGGCTTTGAGGACGACGAGCTGGAAGAGCCGGCCACAAACAGCAACGGGATATCCGGCCGTCACAGATAGAGCGAAACTATTCAATTTGAAGAGATGATGTTTTTATATGGATTAACCTCTGGCAACATCTGCTGCTTCTTTTTCAATGTTTTTTTTTTGTTTGCAGAAAGCACAAAGTGATAATTTCAGGACAGAGATGCAAGTGGTATTTTATCTACTGAACATTGTTGAATAATTTATGAACACCTTTTTTTATATATGAATATATATATTAACTTTTAAGGCAACGAACGACCGTCAGTGTTTCCTGACAAGTGACTCCGAGCAAAATAGAAGATGTTTTTGGAGTGGTTTTTTTTTTCCCTCACTGGAGCAGAAGGAGCTTAAAGGTTATGAACAAAAAAAACACTGGAGAAATTGGAAAATTGAACAACTGAAAAATGTAAAGGCATGAATGATAAGTTTGGATAGATGACTGAATGTCATTGCACAACTACTGGATGTTTTTGAATCAGTAGTTGGTGGAACTATGAAGGCCTCTTTTTCTGCTCTAACTTACACATGTATGAAAATGAAGGAACCAATGAAAGGACTGCCACCGGCCACTGGAAATGTTTGGATGAAGAAGCCTTTATAGTCTTTACAGATAAGGGACAAAACAAATGAAAGGTAAGCAACAAAATGAATAAGTAGCCTTGTAGTGCATCACTGAGTGTGTGTCAATATAAATATAATTAAGACTAAATACAGTATTGCCTATTTATCACTCAAACAGATTCAGTGTATGTCAGTATTTCTACTTCCTGCTTTTGTTTGACTCTGCACAGATTAACAAATGGAGTTCCATATCTAAACCACTGTGTACATGATACAAGTATTGTATTTTTGACCAATTTGAAGGTTTTATCACATTTTGTTCTTTTATCCACCCTTCTGGTGATATCAGGATAGTCTAGATTTTTTGTTTTTGGCTCACATGTATCTTAACACACTGCATGTTTGATTCAGATCAAAACTAGGACTGGATAATGGGATCTAGTGAAATTTATAGAATCTGTTTTTTAGTTATTATTTTGAACCTGTTTTTCAAATTTTCTCCAATCTGATATTTAAAATTTGATTGATCGAAAATTTACTTCTTAACAACTGAGCGCAGAAGGTGAATCCTAATGACTGTGGTGGTGCCATGGTTTTTCCTCTGGTACCACCATGAGGTTGACATTTGTGTTTTGATTAAAATATCTCAATAACGTTTTGACAGACTATTATACAATTTCTTACCTCCTAATATTTCACAATTAGTGCTAAATATCAAATGTTAGTGTGTTAATAACATGCTAAATATTGCACTTGCTAAACGTCAGCATGTTAGCATGCTGACATTAGCATTAGCTCAAAGCACCGATGTCCCTGATTGCAGGCCTGCTAGCATGACTGCAGACCTTTAGCTCTGGTCAGACATATTATGTGTCAGTCTAACCATTATTGTTTGTGTTATATAGGAGCACTCAGCACACTGGCATGTGGCCCAGGGCTGAGGGTGACCAGTGAAGAAGAGGATTTAACCCTCAAACTAATGAGCCTTCATGTCCCTCCTGATTTGGGCCTAAAATAACTGACTGAAATGGATGCACAGACATCCATCACTTCTACAGGCCATGTGGCTTAATTGAAGCAACTGCTCCCTTGATAATATGTATCGACCCCTTGTGAACATTTTGAAATGTGAGTATCCAGCTTCGTCTCATCCTTTCTGCACTGTGCTGGAGCTCCTCTCTGAACTATGGGAACACTAAAGGCCAGGCCTTTGGACTGTTTGTGCCCAAAGGGTGCATTTGGGGCCCCACGGCCCAGCCTGCCCACTCCTGCTCTGTGACTGTGTCTGCTGTGTGATCCGATGTGACACTAAGACGTCATTATCCTCATCACTGTGCCAGCCTGCCGCTCTGCACTGGAAACCAGCTCTGACAGCCATGACCCTCCAACCTGATTGGACCAGTGACCCTCTGACCTGCAGCCATAGAGATGGTGCTCACATCCACCACTATTACATGCAGACCTCCGGACTACTGTAATAATACTCTGACATGGACAAAAAGGTTTTCTGCTTCTGTCCCTCTGTCTGTTTTTGCTCGCTGTTTCCTCAGCCTCCCTGATCTCAAATGGATCGCAGTGATTTAGCTCACTTTTTCTCGCATCTTTTCTCTGTTGTATAATATTTCTATGTTTTGAACTCTTTAAAGTTTGATTAGTACGACTTCTTGGGTTTGTTCAGACTGTATTAATACCTCTGTCCTGATCAGGTGCACAATAGCCACAACTACTCAGGCATCTTTCATTTCCTCTGCTGTTGATTGTTCAGCCACTCAGCCCTGATTCATGTGATTGTATTCAGTTGGCGAGGAGGGACAATGACACCCACACAAGGATCCCATTATAATCAACTCCCAGGAGGGATTTGGGATACTGCAGTCTCATGCTATAGGAAAACATTGCAATAACAAGCTTCAGCTTCATCTGTTCTCTGCTGATTTTTGCTAGTGTCACGCTTGCAATGAAAAACCTCTCCGCTTTCCGTTTCAAAATCTGCAGCTTGAGCGGGTTTTGGCAACAGCGAGATTCATCTCAGATGCATTTGAAAACAATACTGTTGCTCGACAGACATGAGTCTGCTCCGTTTCACATACTTAATGAGGAGTGACAACTGTAAATCCAAGTTTCTGTGACATTTCCGTTGAGTGCTTTAGAGGGCCTAATTGCTTTATGACATTTAGCAGGTGCTTGAAGTACTGTATCAAAAAGCCTTTTAGGTCCATAGGTTGCACATACTGTGTAAGAGGTCTGTGTCCTTCCATGTGATTATTCAGTATCGCTGCAATGTAAGCCGCTCCGTTTTTGAAGCTAACCATTACTCCTATGTGTCTGTTAACTTGCATAAAGTCTTTGTGCATTGGAACCATCTTTCTTCACTTCCCTCAGGGACCCTCCACACAGCAGTTTATCTCCACTGGACAAAGAATGCATCCGAGACATGTCAGTTACCCTCTCTTGTATCAGTTATGTGGTGTTTCCATGGTAAAATGCGTCTTTAATCTTCCAAAGTCATGCCAGTAAGTGAAAGCATGTGTCATTAGTCATAACCTGCTACATGTTATCTACCGTATATGAACAGGCCTAGCGTGGTGCAGTTCTGAACAAAAGGAGAAGCTCCTAAATACAAAAGTTAGCGATGTCTGCTTCAAATAACGTGTCACCAATCATTGAATAGCCTGTATACCTCGTCAAAGACACAGCAATAGGCCCTGGTACTCTCTTGTGAAGCCTGCCGGGGGTGGAGAGGGAGGATCGGGGTGGGAACAGAGCCAAGAGGAGATGAAATGGACGTGACCGGGTGTTTTTTTTTTTTGGTTTTTTTTTCATCTTCAGCTGTAAATACAAGTCAAAATGGAGAGAATGAAGAAGTCTTTGTTTGTTAAACTATTTTTATTGTTCTGAAAAAAATAAAGAAAAAATAAAGGAATATTAGTGCGTGATGTTTTCTTCTGAGAAGGGGTCATTTTAAAAAGGCAGCTGATACAGAGAAGAATTCTAGACTGGATCAATCGGTGGGAGTGATCCTCAGACTCTGAGCAGACGGAGAGGGAAAAACAGCACTTGAGTACGTGAGAGCTGCAGTAGCTCTGGATTCTAAATAAGATACAAGATGACAAAAAAAAGGTAGCTCACAGAGATCTTATTGATCGGTAGGTGCTGCTCTGCTTGAGAAATCACAAGTGAGTCTGTAGAAGTCAGAATGCAGAGAGAAATATTTACTGTTGGCAATAATATGGGACCTGAATGTTAACTGCAGGTATAAAGAATAGTTTGGGAGTCTCAGGAAAGACTGAGGAGAAATGTTTCACAGCAGCTGTCATACAGATCCTATTAAATGTGTCAGACAGGAAGTATACTGTAGTAGCATTTTAAGCAAGAGCTAGAACCTGGATAACCAGATGGAAAACATTTCATTCTTGGAATTTCGAGAGGTCAGCATAAGAATTTTACTATAAGATTATCTGGGAAGCAGTGAATGGTCCAAAAAAGGTGTTTACTATTTGTTTTAAGACTCACATAGCTTATTTTATGGGTCTATTTATGGGGCCAACACAGGCTGAGGCATGTTAACTTCTTAGTCGCTAGTAAGAGGAACAGCTTCCAAAACTCGTATCTTTTTATTAAACACTCCACCTCCTCATAAATGCCCTTAGCTGTGTCCCAAATCCAAACGACTTTATAATTATATGATTACCGAATACCTCAGTTTGTACTACACACTACTTACTGTAATATATTGTTCCTGCTGTTATTTTACAAAAAAAAATTATTAGCACACTGTACCACTTTGTACGATCAGGAAATGATAGAATATGTGAGCAGTTTTAGAAAGCTGTATTCACCACCCATATTTATTTAGTTTTTTTTTTTTTTTTTAATTTTAAATTTTTACCAGCTTTAGGCTGTTGCTCCATTTTGAACAACACACTGCCAGTCTGTAGGGGAAGTTTTCTGCTATACATTCTTGGTCTCTAACCAAATCTGATGACATAATACATTATTTTCTCAGACTTTACAAAGCTCCTCCAGAGCCAAAGAAGACACTGCACAGCTTGTTGTAAAGACTATTTTAGATTCCCTTGTTGTTGTTTGGTTTTTAGTCTAGCAGCTTGGCTCAAAGGGTTGAAATCGAGGTGTTGCAATATAGCAACATTGACGATAGCAGTGATAGGTCCACCACACTGAACAGCCACAACATTAAAACCACCTTTGTAGGTCCTTCTTTTGACACTAAAATAGCTTTGACATATCAGCACTAGGGCTGGACAGTGGCGTGGTGGTTAGCACTTTCGTCTTGCAGCTAGAAGATCCCCGGTTTGCATACTGGCCTTCCCGGGATCTTTCTGCATGGAGTTTGCATGTTCTCCCTGTGCATGTGTGGGTTTTCTCTGGGTACTCAGGCTTCCTCCTACAGTCCAACAGCATACTGAGGGTAATTAATTATTCCAAATTGCCTGTAGGTGTGAATGTAAATGTGATTGTTTGTTTCTATATGTAACCCTGTGATAGACTGGTGACCTGTCCAGGTGTCCCCTGCCTTCACCCCAAGTCAGCTGGGATAGACTCCAGCCCCCCACAACCCTCATGAGGATTAAGCAGTGTATAGATAATGGTGGATGGATATCAACACTTTGGTCGTGGGACCTTCGAGGGTGGCAGCGGATCCTTTGGGTCCTGCGAGTTGCGAGTTGGAGCTTCGATGGATCAGACTTGTTCCTGTTTAAGAACAATCAGATTTGTATCTGGGCAGTTTGAAAGCTGTTCCTGAGAAGTTTTTGAGGAGTTGCGGGGCACATAATCTCAATATTTAGGTGGTAAGTGTGAAAGCAAGATCCATATATGAATGCCAGGACCTGAGGTTTCCCATCTGGATTGTAATAAGATGATCAATGTTGTAGCTTTAATACTGTTGCTGATTGGTTTATCTTCAAAATACATGTGATAAAATGGCAAATAATCCAACATATTCTATCGTAGGAACCTTCCTACACTTGTATTCTGAATTTGCCAACGAAGAGACAAAACATTCAATATTTAAAGGTAAATATCATTTCAAAATTGAGTATAAATATCACAATAATATTGCTTTCATGATTTGTATTGCCCACACTAATTGTGTCGTGAACATCTGATATTATGAGCTCTAGTATGTATCAGTCAGTCAAATGTTGCAGCTGCTATTAGACTGTTTGCACCAACAGATATTGATGCCGATGACTGCTTGCGACTTTATCCTCAGGTGTAACATTGGTGCATACTATAGCTTATCTGCAGCATGAAAAGTGTTCTCTGCACCTGATTAGGACATCATCACCAGTAAATCTCAGCCAAAACAAATTAAACACATCCTTCTTTTTTCTTCATAACTCAGCAAGGCAGCAAACACCAACAAGACAGCAGCACAGAGCAGACAGGGTCCGTGTACGGATCTGGCAATTGGATTTTCCGTTCTGAAACGGGTATTGAAAAACAAAAAAACGAGTGGTTATTTGATTTTCGTTTTAAAATACAAAAATTAAAATTGAAATACAAGGCGTTTTTCCTTTTCATGATCAAAAAGGGATATACGATTTTTTAAAAAGGATTTGATTTTCGTTTTATATTTAGAATTACAAGAAAGTAAAATCAGTAAGAGACAGAAACGAAAAAAGGTCAGTTTTTTCATTTTCTGAGACCGGAAGTGGTCATCAGCAAGTGTGGAGCCAAACAGAGTACGGTGCATAAACTGTATATACATTTTTTTCGTTAGTTTTCATGGTCAAAATGAGAGAACAGGTGGCCGAGCTTAAAATAAATTAATACTGATTTTTTTATAGAGCGTTAAAGTTTTGCAAAGCCAGGGGGCGGGACTACTTGATCGACAGTCCGGACTGGAATGATTGACAGGTCCTATGGAGGAGGCAGCAGAGACTCTGCTCTCCTCATTTGGATTAATTCTGATATAATAACTGTTGGTTTTTTTATCGGTGGAGCAGCACAACATTTTCCACAGACAGTTTTCCTGCCCGTTGGCTTGTTTTAGCCAGTTTTCTACCCTCGGCTGATTCTACCAGCAGACACTGAAAGGACTCTGATAGTTCGGTAAGTAAATGTTTATTTTCGTATCGGTGCCGCTTTTAATGCACTTTATATGCAGCTTTAGTGTCAGATATAATGTGTGCCATGCACTCCAGATGTTGGTGGAGCTTGTTTCAGTGTGTGTTGACCAGAGAAGAAAGTTAGCATAGTAAATATTAGCTTTAATGTTAGCGATGCTAACCGAGCTAGCAGTTCAGTTGTAGCCTGATTAAAGCTAACGTAGCATCAAGCTAATGTGTTGAGTTTCATGTAAACAGCTGAAGTGTGTTGTGTTCCAGTAATGTGGTTCATTAAGTTCATAAAAATTTGGCTGGGTGACATTAATGTAATGTTCAGGAAACTTAAATGTGATTAAAACAGTAACGTTAATGTTCTAGTTGTCAGTAATCAGCTTTAATTTGACACTAAAACAGACTCTGATAGTTTTAAATGACATCAGTTTCATTAATTTGTTGAAAATTGTCTCATTTGTTGTTGTGATGTTGCTGCTGATTCATTAAAAGCAGATGATCCGTGTTGAAGATACGTTTAGTTCTAGTATCAGAAGTACAATAAGGAAAATGGAAGTTTAGTTCTGCTACATCAAAGATTTCAGGATTAAAGTAACTAAATGAGTCTTTATGCCTCAAACTTTGTTTTTACAATAAAGAAATAATGAAATAATCACAGATAATAAAAATATAAATAGCAGAGAAAACCTGAGAGAATAATTTCCTGAAAAGTCTGTGAAGGAAAATCAGCTTTTTATCCTGAAAGATCAGAATCAGCTCCAACATCTGCATCTGACAGAATCAAGTCAACCAGAAAGAAAAGAAAAAAGAAAATGACTTCTTTCTGATCACATCTGTTCCACTGCTCACAGGTTGCTGCTGCTCACATTCTTCACATTTATAGTCCACTTTTAAAAGTTCAGCAGACAGGTGCTCTGCTTTGGAGTGTGATGATGTCGTCGGTGATGTGGAGAGTGAAGTTTCCGTTTCACCCACAGCATGCTTTAGGGCAGCCGGGTCAGACTTGATGTTTGAAATACTGACCGACAGCTCAGATTTAACTGTCTGCAGTTTCGTTTTGATGGATGTTAAATTTTCACTCAAAGCCGCCAGGAGCTGGGTCTTTAAAATAACCGCCGTCTCGTTACAGAGTGAAAGTAGCAATTCCTCCTTAAGGTCAGAGATTGCAGTCTTCAAAAGAAGACGTAGTTGATGAAGGCGTTCTGGAGCAGGACCTGAAAGCAGCCTTGAGATCTTAGGCAGGGTCTCCCTCAGGTGGGTGTCAATGGTGTTCACGGTCAGGTCTGTTGTAATCCCGTCAAAAAACAAAACAGAAAAAAATCTAGATTATTAATCAACATGTAACCAAAGCACTCTGTGTTTATACACTGAACTGCATCCTATACTATGGCATTATAGCCATAGTATAGGATGTAGTTCAGAAAATGTCAAAGTATAGTATACTTTTCAAGAATAACATAGTATGGCCTGTAGTTCATAGTATAGCATGTCGGAAAAAAAACACAACTGATTATTATGTGGTTCAAAAAGTACAAAATGATAGGATGTTGCTTAAAATTGTCATGTATGATATGTGGTTCAAAAATGTCATAGTGCAGTATATTGTCAAAATGGTATGTTTTTCAAGAAAACATCAGAGTATGTTGTCTAAAAAAATGCCATAAAATAATATTTCATTGCACAAGTAAAAGTATAGTAATTTTCAAAACTGTTAAAATTGTTATATGTTGCTAAAAAAACAAAAAAAAACTAAAACAAAAAAAGTCATAGTAATATGTCAATTTAAAAAACCTATAGTATAGAGTGTCGCCCAACAAACGTCATAGTGTAGCATGTCGCTCTAAAAATGTCATAATATAGCATGTCACCCTAAAAATGTCATAGTACAGCATGTCGCTCTAAAAACGTCATAGTATAGCATGTCGTCCAAAAAACATCATGGTATAGCATGTCGCTCTAAAAACATAGTATATCCTTTGGTCCAAAAAATGTCATAGCATAGCATGTCGCTCTAAAAACGTCATAGTTTAGCATGTCGCTTTAAAAACGTCATAGTATAGCATGTCGCTCTAAAAACGTCATAGTTTAGCATGTCGCTCTAAAAACGTCATAGTATAGCATGTCGCTCTAAAAACGTCATAGTTTAGCATGTCGCTCTAAAAACATCATAGTATAGCATGTCCCTCTAAAAACATCATAGTATAGCATGTCGCTCTATGGTGTGTTGCTCCAAAAACATTAGGACCCTGCTGTCTAGGGTCGCCGAGGAGCAACACAAAAACAGGACAAACGCTGCTTTCCAGGGGGTTAGGAGGCTATTTATTTGAAAGAGGAAGTTTACAACAACACGTGAGCAGAAAAATCACAAAGTCTGTCTTTAGTTCAGCTGAAAATATTAGTTGTCAGAGATTGAAGCATCTGAGGGCCTCTTCCAAGGAAAACATAGTTGATGAAGGTGTTCTGGAGCAGGACCAGAAAGACCACTACCAAGAAATTTTGGACGACATACTAAACTATGACGTTTTTGGTCGCATTTTGGACGGCATGCTCAGCTATGACTTTTTTCCCACATTTTGGACGACATACTTTTTCACGGCCTCCTTTACATTATTTCATCATATGGCACGTTTTTACAACATGTTGAAAAATCGCTTTTTTTTTAGACATAGTATACTATGGCGTTTTTTTGCGCCAAAATTCATGATGATTTTTTTTTTCAACGAAAACCTTTCTGGAGTGTTTTTCACGGCCTCCTTTACATTGTTTCATCATATGGCACGTTTTTACAACATGTTGAAAAATCGCCTTTTTTTTTTGACATAGTATACTATGGCGTTTTTTTGCGCCAAAATTCATGATTATTTTTTTTTTTAGAAAGAAAACCTTCCCATAGTGTTTTTCACGGCCGACTTTACATTATTTCATCATATGGCACGTTTTTACAACATGTTGAAAAATCGCATTTTTTTTCGACATAGTATACTGTGGCGTTTTTTTTGTGGCAAAATTCATGATGATTTTTCTTTCAGAGAAAAGCTTCCCATAGTGTTTTTCACAGCCTACTTTACATTATTTCATCATATGGCATGTTTTTACATCATGTTGAAAAATCGCATTTTTTTTTCCGACGTAGTATACTATGGCGTTTTTTTGGGCCAAAATTCATGATGATTTTTCTTTCAAAGACAACCTTACCATAGTGTTTTTCACGGCCTCCTTTACATTTTTTCATCATATGGCCCGTTTTTACATGTTGAAAAATCACATTTTTTTTCAGACATAGTATACTATGGCGTTTTTTGCGCCAAAATTCATGATTATTTATTTTTGAAAGAAAACCTTCCCATAGTGTTTTTCACGGCCTACTTTACATTATTTCATCATATGGCACGTTTTTACAACATGTTTGAAAAATGGCATTTTTTTTCGACATAGTATAGTAAGGCGTTTTTTTGCGCCAAAATTCATGATGATTTTTTTTTTTCAAAGAAAACCTTTCTGGAGTGTTTTTCACGGCCTCCTTTACATTATTTCATCATATGGCACATATTTACAACATGTTTGAAAAATGGCATTTTTTTTCGACATAGTGTAGTAAGGCGTTTTTTTTGCGCCAAAATTCATGATGTTTTTTTTCAAAGAAAACCTTTCTGGAGCTTTTTTCACGGCCTCCTTTACATTATCATTATTTATTTCATCACATGGCACGTTTAGCATGTCGCTCTAAAAACGTCATAGAACAGCCTTTGGTCCACAAAACGTTGTTTTGTCCTGGCTGTCTGAAGTAGGTGAGGAGCAACACAAAAACAGTCCAAACAATGGTTTCCAGAGGGTTAGACGAGTATTAATGTGAAAGAGTAGGTTTACAACAACACAACATGTGAGGGGGTTAAAAGCAAATGGGCGTTAGTAAATTAAAAATAAATAAACAGAACTAAAAGTGAACTTCATGTTGACATTGATGGGCATTTCAACCAGCAACAAAGTAAAAGATAATCAATACGGAAAAAAACCTCTTCCTGTTCACCTCTTCAAGCCCAAAAACACACCGCAGTAGCACCCTAAACTAAAACTACCAATGGGTTCTTTGTTTTCCTTTCTGAACAATTCAAAGGTGCCTCTCTATCTCCCCAGACATCCACCAACCACTGGAACACATCTCCAAAGTTCTGCTGGGCCAGCTCAGCTTCCCCTCAGAAGAAGTGCCGCCACCTGCCAGATGAAGGAGCCTTTTGAGAGGCAGCTGGCATCGTGATTGGACTTTACTTTGGTCTGTTCCAATCCAGCTTCAGCTCCAGAGACGGCAGGCTGGACGAGTCAACGGAGGCCGGGTGGACGAAGGCATGCAGCTGAGTACAATCCAGAAAACAACAGAGGAGGAGTGCAGCATCCCAGGGCCAGAACAACCAGAGTAGCATCGTATGTCTCTTAGAAAACATCATAGTATAGCCTTTGGTATGAAAAAACACCATCATATACATCGTATATTGTACAAATAACAAGTCAAAGGAAAGAGACATACATTGTAGAATTGTAGTAATTGTGGGCTGACTGATTTACTGATTATCAGTATTTTATTTTTTACCGATTTACGGTAATAAATCTATTTCAAAATGGCGCTACTTTGGCTCTGAACCTTTATCTACCTGTGGTCGCTCTGTCTTCTGGAGTGATTTGATTGGTTATACGTCACGAATAAAACTCCTTTAACTTAACATCTGTAAACAAAACAAAAACGTATCAACAAAGTTTTCTGTTAAAGTTTGTGTTCTTGTAAGTTTAACTCCAAGATTATAAATACTTTCATTTACTGCAAATGAATATCCAAATGAATATACTCCAAATGTCTCACTAATAATCATTATCAGCCTTAAAAACCCACAAAACATCCCTCTATACGCGACCACACTTAGTACAGTCCGGTTCCCCCTTCTATAAATCTGCTTGGAATCTTCCACTTCCTGTTTGTCAAAGTGGCCTTCTACCTGGACAGGTTTTGTTGGAGTTCATGCAACAAACATTTTGGGTAACTGCACTTTAATATGGATGGATGACACTGAATAAGAGTTTGTTTTCATGAGACTGAGTTAAGATGTGTAGCTCTGTCATTAAATAGGAAATTATTTCTCAGAATTCACAGAGGAAAGTCTGAAATGTTTGCTAGGTTAGCGTCCCACATGTTCTTTGGCTCAGCTAAAGCTAACTCTCCAACTTCGGATCTCTTGAGTTGCTTGTTGTTAAAATATCTTGCTAGATTTGCTGAAGCTCAGAAAGTCTGAGATGTTTGTTCAAAATAAGCTCATTCTCACGTCTTATCTGAACTGTCCTCTTTTGTTTGAACTTTCCCTAAACTTAGGAGTTAATGACAGAGCAGCACATCCAGACTCAGTCTCATTTATGTAGAGATTAAACTTCAGTGTCATTTATTGATGTTAAAGTGCAGTTTTTCAAATGTTTGTTGCACATGCTCCTGACCAAACCAGTCCAGGTGGAAGACGATGTGAAGAGAAAGCTCCAGAGGATGAATATCACACATTTACATTGGAAATAAATGTCCTTTAATTTGACATTGTCATGCAAATGATGTTCAAATCTTTGTTGAGTGTTTTGTTGATGTTGGTTTCTAAATGTTTTCTGACACTCGGCCCCAAAGATTAAAACCTTCTACGGCTCACAAGCTGCAACAATTCACACATTATAAACTATCTTTCTGACTAAACTAAGATAAAAAGTGAAAAACTGCCTGATTCCTGCATCATGAATGTAAATCTTTTTGGTTTTTATGACAGTAAACTTAATATATTTGGGTTTGACATTTTATAAACCAAAACAATAAATGAATTACTGGAGAAAACAATCAACAGATTAATGGACAAAGAAAATGTGTTTTCCAACATATATGGCTGAATTACTCCAACATTACAAGATATATACAATTTTAATTCAATTTTATTTATATAACACCAATTACAGGTCAAATTGTCTCGACACTTTATTTTTATATTTTTTGTCATATTTAAAATATGACAAAGTAAGAAATGTAAACCTCTTGACTAATCCAATTTATTATTTGGTTTTTAAGAGACTATTGGACAACTAAAATAACTTTCTAAACTAAAACTAATAAACGTGAGGTCAAATAGAAGGAAGAGTTTTAAATACTGCAGTCCCACAACGACAAGAATAAAGTTTGTCAACAAAAAGTAAATCTGCTGGTGGATTCCATTAAAGTCCTAATAAATGATGATAAAGTGTGATACTAAAGGTTTGTGGTGCTAAAAATCTCCAAGTAAAGATATCAAGTTGAACATCTGGATGGAGGTTGATAAAAGTTGACCTCCCTTCATTTCTCTGGAGCGACTCCATGGATTTTATGGATGCTGGTTAAAGTTCTTCTAGTCGTCTTCCTTCTAGTCGCTGTAAAAAGTCAGTCCATCCTGGCCGACTTCAACACCTCTTCATGACAACTTGTTCTGCCTCCAACCTCGTGGAAACTCCAGAAACTCGGGAAAACCTGTGGAGACTCGAAGAACTCGTGGAGACTCGAAGAACTCGTCGGGTGGGGGAAGGTGTGGTGGGCGGTGGGGGGAGGTGGGGGAGTAGAGGGGGGAGGCCGCCACCCACCTCCCCGCCTACTCTCCGCCCCAGCTCCACCCAGACTCCGCCTTGGCTCCACCCATGTGGTCACTTCAGGAACTACGATGTCAAAGGGACGACGAAATCATTTCTTTTTATCTGATCTGTAGCTCAGTGAGTTAAGGATTTGCCTATGGAGCTGCAGGTCGCTGGTTCAAGACCAGACACTTCTTAAATTTTCTCAAAATCCTGACAAAGACAAAGAAAGAAAAGGGCCAGTGGCGGGTCTTGAACCTGCGACCTTCCACTTGGTAGTCTGTCTCTTATCCTCCTGAGCTATTCGCTCAGATACTAATTCTTCTCGTTTTTGCGCATTTATCATCTATTTTTTGTCGTTTTCGAATTTTTTTTTAACTCGAGTCTCGACTCGACCGTTTTTCTCAGGAGGTTGGACTTCAGCCTTTGTGCTGGAGGGTGGAACCCTCAGTTCCAAGACTTTCCAAAGCCTCCAGACCTCCCGAGTCCTCAGGACCTGAGCTTTCACAGTCTGAGGGCTGAAATTTTCTAAGTCCCACAGTAGTTCTCTGTTAGTTTGAACCTTCAGACAGTCTGAGGGCTGAAATTTTCGAAGTCCCACAGTAGTTCTCTGTTAGATTTAACTTTCAGACAGTCCAAGGACTGATATCCTCTAAGTTCCTGAGTAGTTCTCTGTTAGTTTGAACTTTCAGACAGTCTGAGGGCTGAAGTTTTAAAATTTTCTCAGTACTTCTCTGTTAGTTTGAACTTTCTGGTTAACAGAAGCCTTAAAACTTGTGACCATGAGTCTTGATTTCACATTTAGACCATCAATCTGAGTTCTTCTCAGACCTTCACCTGTGGGTTTTTTAGAAATCCTCAACAAACTTTGATTCTCTTCACTGAACAGTAAAGTTTGTGGAGATCAGAAGGTAACATTAGCTTGATCAATGCCTTCAACTACTAGTAGACTTTATCTGGAAAGCAGTTTTCTTAAATGAGTTCTTAGTAAATCTGTCCACAATCAA
Organism: Amphiprion ocellaris; assembly: GCF_022539595.1. Taxonomy (NCBI): domain Eukaryota; kingdom Metazoa; phylum Chordata; class Actinopteri; family Pomacentridae; genus Amphiprion; species Amphiprion ocellaris. Next base: position 9,235,964 of record NC_072784.1, on the reverse strand, counting down.
ACCAAGAACATAGAAAGAGGAAATGTTTGAAGAAACAACTTGATGTTTTCATTTCAGACTAGAAAACACTTTAAGACTTTCATCTGTTTTTGCTCCTTTTGATCGTTTTATTGTCTCTTCTGTTTAATTTGATCTTCTAAAGTTTAACTGGTGTCTTTTCAAATGTTTTGTCTTTAGTTTGATTCTTCTTAAATGTTTAGTTTTGCTCTTTTCTCACATTTTATTATTTTCTAATGTCTGATTTGATTTCCAAATGTTTTATCTTTTTAATGTTTGTTTTTTCAAATGTTTTATCGGCTTGTTTGAAAAACTTCCTTTTCTTTCCCGATGTTTAATTTTTCAATTAAATCTTTAAGGTTTTACCACCTTTTAATGTTTAATTTTCTTTTTAAATGCTTCATTGTATTTTCTGTTTAATGCCTATTTAAAGTTTTATTGTCTTTAAGATTTAATTTTCTAATTAAGTATTTATTTTTTTAATTAAATGTTTTGTCTTTTTAAAGGTTTAATAATCTAATTTAATGTTTTGTATTTTTTTAAATGTTTAATATTCTTTTTGTTTAATTGTATTTTTTAAATGTTTATCTAAAATATTTCATCTTTAATGTTTAATATTTTGTTTAAGAAATTTTGTTTAATTTCATAATTACATGTTTTGTATCTTCTGTTTAATTATCTAATTAAATATTTTGTCTGTTTAATATTATTTAATTGTATTTGATATTTAATTTTCTTTTTAAAAGTTTTATTGTATTAAATGTTTTTTTCCTTTGATTTAATTGCTTTTTTCCCCCCAACTTTCTTTATTATTTTCTAATTGCTTTTTTAATGTAGTTTATTTCTTTAATCTTTTTTTCCTGTCAAGATTTTAATCCCAACCTTAAAAATGAAACAAACTCTTAAATCACAATGAAAATACTTCTGTTGTCACAATCATGAGTTAGTCAATTATTCAGTTTATCAATTCAACTTTATTTGTTTAGCATCTTTCACACAGATGACAAAACTAAACAAGCAAAGAGAAAAAACTATGCTAAAACTATGATTAAAACTCAAAAAGATATTAAAAAAAAAAAAAAGATTTAGCATCGTAATAAAATCTGTTGTGTCCAGGGGATGGATGGAGTTTATTGAAGTCTTCTTGGGCTCACATGGGAAATCATTTAAAATATAAACTTGATATTCAGTCTAAGGAAACTGCAGAGCGACAGAAGAACCAACAATATCTCCCGTTTTCTCCTTTAATGAGTTGATTCTTGTGCTTTCAGACCAAAGAACTACAGATTCTTCACAACCTGCTCAAACTCTTGGTACAGGACCTCACCACACGGGTCAAGAAGGTTTCTGTCTCATTTCTACTCTGAAGCTCACCTTCTCCTACTCAAACTGCTGACAAATGTTTCTGCTGCTCTAAAGTCTGGTCTCCAGAACTTTCTAAAAACTCTCAAAGTCTCTTCTGCTGCAGGTTGCTTTGTAGAACTGTTGCAGAAAACCTCACTAAACCACATGGAGGGGCCTCAAGATAGTTGTCCAAATGAAACCATACAAAAACCAAACTAGCACAACCCAAACGCTAAAGTCTCCTGCAGCCTACCAGAGAACTTCTGAGAACAGAGAATCAGGACAGGAACTCTTACCTTCTGGACAACCAACATCGGTTCTCAAACAAGAATACAGAATGTGTCTGACCAAAAACCTCTGAAGACTCACTACAGCCAAGATAAAGACACAACTCAGCTGCACCAAATCCACTAATCACTGCACACATTATCACCATGTGCTAACTGTGGCTAAAGAACCACATTTACCAAGACAACTATCCAGTACAAAGCCCTAAAACACACCAAGAAACACATTAAAGACGATTTTACTGCTGGAAGCTGCAAGCCAACGCCTAAAGAACAAACTAAAGCACGGAGCCAAACCCAGTTCACTGGTGAACAGAAGCAGAGGAAATGTTTGTCTGCAGCTAAATAAAGCAGGAAGACACTGAGCTGCTCAGGTGTTCCTGATAACACCAATCAGCCACCTGGACAGCCAATAGGAACACAGCTTACTGGAAGTCCAGAGGGCTGGGTTAGTGAAGGAAATTTAATTTAAAGTTGAAGCAGAAAGTTAACAAAGAAAGTTGAAAACCACCTTCTGATACCTGAAATCTCTGAGTTTTCACACAAAGAACACCTGAACATGTCAAACTGGTTCCATAGTAGAACCATCATTGTAAAAACATCATAGTATGGTGTGTTGCTCAAAAAACATTAGGACCCGGCTGTCAGGGACAAACATGTAAGAAACATGAGAACAGAGAGAATCCAACCAGTAGGTCACAGTTTATCATCCCCCAGTCATCTCCTGAAGTCCATATGGTGAGAGACATCAGTATCTGGTTGTTAATTTACCAGAGGATGCTTATAATCATGCTGATGTGGTCTGTACTCTACAGTATTTTAGTGACTCAATAAATGCCTAAGTTGTTTTTTTTTAATGCTTTTCAGTTTTTAATAAACATTTAAGAGTCTATATGTAATCAATAAATGGCCTTTGCCTATCTTAAGAAAAATTCACTCAGAACTCTGATATGTTAACAGTACTAAATAAATCAATAAATACATGCATACACACATAAATAAGTTAATACATTAACTGTGTTAAGATAAGATTTAGATTTTTTTTTTTAAATTTGTTTATGTTTTTGCAGAATCCAGTATTGCTCACTGGTTGGTCATTACATTTTGTTAGTTTGATTTCACTGTTTAAAATGATGCCACCTCTTTTCAGACAGAACCTGTGATAATAAAACAATACAAAATTTTTAGTTCTGTGTTAATAAAGCATTTAAAGCTTTAAGTATGGCTAAATGCTTTTTTCAAAATTAAATATATCACTCCTTAGGTGGTAGTGGCCCCAAGTTCAGTAAAGTTGGAAAGATATTCACAGATTCAGACTTCCAGCATCAACAACTCATTAGATATAGGTTGTCAAAACATAAACGGTGCCTCTTTCCCATTGTTGCAAGGCAGACAATGTGCTACAAGCCCAGTTTTATCAAAAGTAGCTGTCTTTCAAGCTACAGGAATAACATTGGTGTCTATGGAGTGAACAGGGTCCGTCTGCAATTTGCAAAACCGCTGCAACAGTAAAGAGAGACAAATATTCAATAACTTCACTCTTATACATTGTAGTGTCACTAAAATCACTGCAGCCTTCAACTGGCTCCTGTTGACAAAGTGTTTTAACAGAAATGTAAATGCTGTACTTTGATTCTTTTAATGAACCATGTAACTTGAATGGATGTGATGCTGGTGTGACCACAGTGCACACGTCTGATGTTGCTCACAGTGGTCCAAGGAACGCTCAGGGAGTTTGTGTGTTTGCTCACACTCAGGAAAAATTACAGGGAACATTGTTTGGGACTCAAGCAGTTCCTTCTTTTACTCACTATCTCCCCAGCCTTAGAAAAAAAAAAAAAACCTGTTCACACGGCACAGATGAGGCTGAGGTACACAGGAAATGTTTGGCTCCATTGTACAAGTTTGGGTAAACGGTTTTGTGGGTTGCCCAGTAAGCCAGTGGGTCTGCCGTTCTTTCTACAATTGCATTCGCTGTGGCGCTTTGCATTTGCCAGGCTCTACTTGCGTCTTCGTCTAATAGGCTCCACAGTTGAACTGAAAAATATTGAAGATCATCATCATCATCACCAGAAATGTCAGTCATTCCCTATTCAGAAGAGAAAAAGAGTACCTGTGGAAGGTGCTGCTGGTGGTGGAGGACGAGGCTGTGGTGGTGCTTGTGACGTAGATGACTGCTGCTTGGTATTCTTTATGTTAATTGTTGTGCATTCTGTTATTAAACGTTCTTTCACACTGGCTGCCACTCTGATTGGTGAATCCAAAAGTTTTGAACTGCAGAGCCACAAGTGTAGCAACAGTCAGTGAACTGTTCTTTTCTTTGGTTTGTAGTCTGTCAGCTAAGCACCTGACAAGGTTCTGTGCCAGGTGTTGTGGCATGGGGGTGGTGAGTTGGGGAATATATATATATATATATATATATATATATATATATATATATATATATATATATATATATATATATATATATATATATATATATATATATATATATATATATATAATCTATCTATATATAATCTATCTATCTATCAATCTATCTATCTATTCTCTACGAAATACGAAATCTGACATACTACTAACTCTCAAAGCAAAAACAACAGCAAAAAAAACAATCTACTCTGCGAGAAACAATTCAAATGAATCTCCTAGGGATCTCCTATCCCGGAACACTCGATCCCGCTGAGTGATTCACATAACAAACCGAACCAATCAGGTGATTCGAAGCAGTTGAGTGCTTCAAACGTCACTGAAGTGATTCAACCGTCACGAGTCACGTGACCAAACCACGCCTCGGCATAGTGGCTCGATATGTTTGCTTCATGAGCTACAGCGCATGTGTCGAAGCCTCGGGTATCAGAGGACCATCACTAACCACTTCCGGTCTCAGAAAATGAAAAAACTGACCTTTTTTCGTTTCTGTCTCTTACTGATTTTACTTTCTTGTTATTCTAAATATAAAACGAAAATCAAAGCATTTAAAAAAAAATCGTATATCCCTTTTTGATCATGAAAAGGAAAAACGCCTTGTATTTCAATTTTAATTTTTGTATTTTAAAACGAAAATCAAACAACCACTTGTTTTTTGTTTTTCAATACCCGTTTCAGAACGGAAAATCCAATTACCAGATCCGTACACGGACCCATACAGACTGAACCACATACGGAGTTTTCATCTCTATTTATTTGATATTCTACGAGATGTTCAAATATGTTTATGTTTTTATATATATTGAAATTACTACACGATATATGTAAGTTGGCGCTTGAAAGGAGCTTTCATTGTTTTTGTAAAGTACTAATAAACAGAGTGGCGGATGTTACATAGGGAGGAAGGACCTGTCCTCACATGTAATTAGTGGGTGTGTGTTGTCTTTTCCACTCAGTGCGACGTTTTATTAAAGTTGTAAGATGGCGACGGTGCATCTGAGAATCGGGGATCTAGTATGGTGAGGCAACGTTTACACACTTTAAACGCCCCCCTTATCTCGTATTGCTCAAAGTAGTGTCGTAGCAGTTAGTTTAAATGTAATGCTCAGCTGTTGGTGTTAACAATGTATAATTCATGCTAGCTTTCACGTGCTAGGTTAGTTGGTGGTCAACCTAAATAAATTGCTAACTCAGCCAGCAGCCGTCGTTAGCTGCCAGCTAGCGGACAAGCGATCGGACAGGTTTAGGTTTTGACGAAAAATCTGCTTTTTTATAAAACACAAACTCGTATTTTATTGGTTGAACTCATGCGTTGAGGTGTGTATATGTAGGGCGTCGCCAAATTGATGTACTTAGTCGCGGTGCAGAAATGTTATGATCTGTGTCGAGCTTTACTAGCACCTTAGCTAAAGCGGATATGTAACCCAGTGTTAACTCCAGTGGCTGGCATTTGGTTCTGCTTCCGTTTTATTTGTAGCGTGTCTGTAACTGTCGTTTATCTGTGTTATTATAGAAGTTCGTCGTGAATCTTGAATTTAGATCAACTGAAAGTCGACTTACTTGTGTAGACAACATCGTAAAACTGGTCGCCTCATGTTGCACCTATCTGTCATGGAGCTATTGTCAGCAACATCATGAACTGGTACTTAGAGGAGAGACAGTTGGGGTAGTTTTTGGACAGTTGTTTCATAAAACCTGTATTTTTTGACGGATTTAGTTCAAGTTGCACTAGCAGATATCCCTTATTTCTTCCCTCATTTGCCTAAAGCTGTTTGTTCGTTGTCAACATAAGATAAGAAGGCTTTATTGTCATTATACACACTGTGCAATGAAATTCTGGATGACTTTCTCGCTTTTAAACATACAAGATAATTAAGATAAGAAAATAGAACAAGAATAAAAACTAAATGGTGTAATAAATAGAGATCTTTACAAAACGTGTGCAACATATAGCAAAATAATAGAGCAAGTGATATAGTGGCAGATAGTGCTACTGCAAAATGGTGTCCAAGTGAAAATGTGACTCTTGAGTTTGATGCACAGGCTGACAAACTGTACAAATTCACACAATATGGCAGGAGGAAAGGTTTGTACAACTTCTGAGATCATAATGGCAAATTAAAGTAGGAGATACTCATGGAACAATTACAGCTCAGTCAACCCAGGAGTGTACAAACCCCACTGGACAATCATTATGATTATACTGATGAAAGTATGCATCCCAAGCCACACTTGATAAACCAACAGTGACCTTCCATTGTTTTATATTACAAGATTGTTGCTATTTTATACAGTTGTGTTTTACAGTGTGTTTGAGTAAAGTTTCAGATCAGCGGGTGAAAATATTCACATTTAATTATCTATCTTTTTACAAAATACTATGAACAACCTGCTGTTTCTTTAGAAAAGTAAGTTCAGTTTCAACAATATTATGCCTCAGTTTATCATTCACTCATGTGCATTACAACTGAGATCACAGTGTATATACAAAGGCACAGAACATTTAGTCACAGGTATCTGGAACTGAACAATATAGTATTTTACTTTATGATCAAAACAGCTTGTTAAAATGTAGAAATTATCTTAAATTTACGTTCATTTCCACAACTATGTAGTAATCCTGACCACCTGAACCGACACACCACACATACTAAAGGGGGAACTATTAAGGAAGAAGGTTAAATTAGCCCCCTGCCCTGTAAATATATTAAATTTATACATAAAAATGACATAAAACTTGTGGCAGTACAGTGGTCAAATTAAAAACAGCTGTCACTTTTCTTGAAATATTGCAGTTAATGTCGTCTCTGTAATTTTTACACTTTGCAAAGTCGTCCCACGGGCCGGATTGGACCCTCTGGTGGTGCAGTTTTGGGCATGGGGTTGTATATTTGACACCCCTGAGTTAGATATTGTTGAACCTCAGACAAGAACTGAAATTAATCTAAATGTTGGAAAGTTTCAGTTTTAGCAGACACCGTCGTATTAAATATAACTCCGACAACACTTTTGATCCCAGTTATCTGTCCTGGGTCATTTTTAATATACAGTGCTATGGACACTTGTCAGTTGTTATCAAAAATGGATACCAAGGCCCGCCAACAAGTTGTGTAACTGGTTTGCAGAGATTAGGTGACATACAATACAATGAAGTGTGTTAACCCACCAAGAGTGTGTTTTAAAGTGTCTCTGTGCTGGAGAGAAAACATACACCAGGACTAAATCTGTCACTTGTTTCAGGGGGAAGCTTGGTCGTTACCCACCATGGCCAGGAAAGGTAAGGACTGACAACTTGCTAGTGGCCTATTTACTATCAATTCTAGCATGACAATATTATGTTAACGCAGCACTAAAATATTTATACACTTTTCAGATAGTAAGTCCTCCCAAGGACCTGAAAAAGCCCAGGGGCAAAAAATGCCACTTTGTGAAATTCTTTGGAACTGAAGACCAGTAAGTATGGATCATGAGGTACCTGTTCTGGCTGACTTTGCAATTCCTTCTCTGCCAAATGTCTCAGAGTTGTTTCTGTGTGCCTGTCCAGCGCCTGGATCAAAGTGGAACAGCTGAAGCCCTACCACGCCCACAAAGAAGAGATGATCAAGATAAACAAAGGCAAGCGCTTCCAGCAGGCGGTCGACGCGGTGGAGGACTTCCTAAAGAAAGCAAAGGGGAAAGAACAGGTGATGAGATTGTCTTCTAACAGTAAATCCAGCAATGTGACTTTGCTCGAGTCGAAACACTGTACTTCTTCCTTTTCAACCAGAAAAAAATCTTGCCTTTTGTAATAGCGTGTTGATTTGTATTCACATACATCAGATGTACAGATTTCAGGCTTGGGGGAGGCTGAAAGGCACACTGACTTCTAGGGCATAAATCACAGGAAGTTGCTGGTTACAAAGAGTGTAATGTAAAGTTAAAAAATGACTTGTTAAGACATTAAACATTACAGTCTGATGAGTTGTAACTTTCTTAGAGAACCTGAGATCAGATTATTCTGATGAAGATTTGGAATCTACAGATTTATGTTTTTAAACATATGAAAAAGTATACCACAATGTCAATTTTTTTTTTTTTAGTAAAATTATTTCCTGAGAGAGAGGCTGGGTACTTCTTGTATATCCCTTGAATCCATTTGGAAGTACTCAAGATACCTTCTGAAGATTAGAAATAGAACTTGAGGAACTGGGGACTCAAACCTGTATCAAAGCATCAGAATTTTTTTGGTCCGTCCCATTTTACACAAAGCAACATGGGATGGAGACATGACAGACTAAAAAGTTTTGTAAGCGGTCCTGTTTCAAACTGCAAACCGTTGCGTAATATAGATAGAGGAGGGTGATGGAAGCTTAAGGGCGAGGAGCATGTTGCAAACCCTGTTAGTTCACAGAGATCTCTGCAGACTCAGTGCTCTATGTTGTGTGCCAGGGAGTTCAGATGAACACCATCTGAACCATGCTAGGCTGTGGCACCACATGGCTGAAAGATCTGTCAGGAGGCAGGCAGCAGAGGCATTGCGTTTTGCTTTTTGTAATACTGCACTATGATAAATGTCTGAGTTGAATTCTGATGTCTGTTACAAATGATAAAAATGGTGGATCCTAGTAAAACATGATACTTGACATTCATGAATGTGATGTTTGGGGTAATTAAACAGTGTCTGTATATCATGTAGGTAAAATGTATTGGTGAAAATGATAGGTTATCTGCCGATAAGGGTGTGTATCACAAACAATGTCATCTCCAGTTAGCAACGTAGCTCTGGTTTCATTAACTGAAACAGTATATTTATGCCTAAAAACATTTGGCTAAGTGAATGAAATCATAGAAGGTTGGAATGTTAATGGTTAAGAGTCTAGTCCTCTATAAATGTTGCTCCAAATAATTTACGTTTTATTGTTTATTGTTTGGTTTAACAAATCAGGATATGGAATATATTTATTTCAAACACTGAAACTGATTGAAATGAACTAGCAATCATACAAGTGTGATTTCTGTCAGTGAGTCCTGTTCATCCATGCTGACTTCATGACATACTAGTACATGTGAAATTCAGTCTCAACAGATGTTTGTCCTTGTAAACAACAACTGTCCACCAGAGTTGGTGCATTCAACATGTGTCTTCTAATCCTTAGTGCACATGCAACCTGATCAGACAGGGTTTTTAATGCTATGCTACATTTCAAAAAGTTGTCAGACTGCTGAGAACTCTTTGACATGTCAGAATGGCAGCACGTAATGACAAATGACAATTTCTGCTTTTGACAGAATTCAGATGGCAAAGGTGATTTGAAAGGAAAGAAGACACCCAGCAAGCCACTGAAAATACTGGAGGAGGACGATGAGGATCTCAGTGCCCTGAAAGACCCCTCAGAGAAGGTCAGTCGGCCACTGGCGAGTTAAAACACTGTCCTGTCCAGAAAAGGTTTCACTGGAAACCTACACTATCTGAAACAGATTACAGAAGTTGGGAATGTCAGCTGTTATTGTGTTTTAAAATGACATTGGTGTCCTAAAATTTTGATTTAAAAAAAAAAAAAAAAAAAAAAAAAAAAACAGCAATTATGCACAACTCTTAAACAAGCTCAATTTAAATTAAACTTGCAAGATTTATTTAGTGGACTACAATTGTACAGTGACCACACCCTGTTAAATTCAGTTCATTATAACAGAAGCATGCATAACTTTCCCCTGCCGAGTCTAAAATACATAAGTGAACACTGCTCCTAACAATATGAATATGTAAGTGTTAAGCTGCACCTAATCCAAATGCCAGTGATGAATCCTTTTCCACTTATAAGGATATTCCTGGAATTAAACTCAGGCAAAGCTTAGGCAAGTAAAATACCACATTCGAGCTCCCGCCAGGGGTTCCTGATGAGTCTAGCGAGTGTATTTATTCAAGAAAATGTGCATAACAATACAACAAAAATAACCTCAGGAACCACCGTTTTACCCCTGCATCGACTGGAACAGTACTTCCAGGGTCCTTAGCCAAAATGCATCAAACTTTTTAAAGATTAGACAGGATTCCAATGTTGTTTGACATGTTGGATCTTTTGCAATTTCCATTGTGTTATTTAAGCATGAGTATTGTCATCAAAACCATACATCTTCCAGGTTTTGTGTTTTGTTCCATGCCAGCCTGGGTAATACCTGAAGTGTAACAGGTTGAACTACAAAGCAGCTGAGACTGTGGAGCTCATGGTGCCGCACTTTCATCTGTACAACATCAAAACCATTACATGAAACAGTGTATTTCACATGAAGCGTTACCTGTCCAAGGAGATCAGGTTGATGTTACTTTGTGAACGGTGTTTGGGGATTTCAGCCTTCATCTTAATACAGTGGTTAAGGATTATATGATTCTATATTTGGTGCTCAACACTGTCTTCTCTATATGTGACGGAGAAACGCTCCCTGCTACAACAGCCGAGGACTTCTACAAATTCACCGTTTGATCTAAAGGTGAATATGTGTCTTTCTCATCCTTAAGGACTTAACTGACTCTGACCCCGAGCCGTCCACTCTTGAGAGGCTGGGGGCTGGACCTGGCTCAGGATTCAAATGGGAAAGCAGTGTAGGTGAACCCCTCTTCCCACCAGGCCTGCCTTGCCTTGCCTTGTTGTTCTTCTACCTGACCCTTAACCTTTGGCTTCAATTTACAAACAACTGCAGACCTTTTCCTTCTGACCTGTGTGCTGCTCCTCTTGACTGCTGAGGCTGTTTGATTGGTGTGTGCTCTTGAGATGGCCAGCAAATTTGTATGCAGTGGCTTGAAAAAAAGGCTATGGTTTGCTTAACTTAACCCATAAATGCAATTTACTGATCAGCCTTCGGGTTTTTGTGAACTGTGAAGGAAAAGAGAGCCAGCCTGCTCTCCATAAAACAGGAGCGATAACCACTCTGAATTAATTGCTCTTAAGGCCTCTACACACTTTGCGATTTTCAGCCATCCCAGAGAAACGATAACAATCATGAGAGAATCGTGGCGATATCTTTGGTCTTGGCTCTAAATCGGTGGTCCTACGTCGCACTGTGAGACAGGTTCAAGGACAGCCGTTGTCGTGCTCTTGCGACCAAAGACAAGCTGCGATAAAATTCTGTCAGTGTCAGAAATTTGGGGTGATCATCTCACAGTGTGACCTCTGCTGTGACCTACGACAACTAACTAACCAATAGAAATGCAGGATGAAATGATGCACTAATCAGATTGGCGCTAAACCCAAATAAATGATTTGCAGCGACAATGGCAAAACGCATCAAAACAAGTATGTGGGATTTGAACAAAGAAGTGTGTTTTGTTGCAAAAATGACAGCCCATAATACTAAATGCTGGCGTAAAATGCTAGTAGATGCTTACAAGTACTTACTTTAAGCTCCCTTTGCAAAAATGGCATCTCAAATCGGCCTCTCCGAGGCACGACTGCGTCCATATTCTCCTGCTTTTTTTGGGATTTCTCTTCAAGCACATAAATGTCACAAGGGCGAGGGCTCCGTTCATGTTTCGCTAGTTTCCCTGTGATTGTAGGTGCTCATTTATACTTCGGTTGTGTATTTTTCATGGATGGATGACGCACGCTTATGACGTTTCATTCATGTGCGTTCATGTCGACTCATGTACATCGTAGGCTGCGATTCAGCAGCGTTTTCATTGTGCAATCTGCACAGAGCAAACTTCACGTCGTGCCCAAACAGTATTAGGTTCATGTCGTACAGTGTAGCAAGCTGTGAACTTATAAGATTGTTAAAATCGTAGTATGTAGAGGCCTTTAAACTGGTTTGACCATCAAGTCTAAATATGTGTGTAATGAAAATGCACTTCCAAAACTGTTGAGTCAGTACCTGTTTTATCTTTGTCGGTGGAAACATTTCAGGTACTGTGTTTCCAGTTTAGGAAGTACGGAAAAGTGGCATAAATAAAGTACTGTGAGACCAAAAGGCCTAAATTTACATAATTGTAAGTAGCTGCTCTTCATAGAGAAAGCAGTATCGGCCCCTCATTTGTAAATGAATGTAATGGCTGCCAGCTGGTGCCCTCTGCCTTTCTCAGGGCCTTTTTAGTGGTAAACAGAATTAGTCCACTTCCTTCTGTTGCAAAACAATTTTCTGTTTGTAGAATAATGGAACGTATTGGGCAAAAAAATTGTGCTTGTGTTATGCTAATACTTTTCTGCTTTAGAAATCCGAACTTGGTTAATTGTATTTTTGCCTGAAAAGGAACCGTGAAAGTTTTTGACTACTTTGGGTGTTAAATAAACTTCGCCAAATTCCACAGTGAGGAGCAGATAGTGATTGTCTTTGCGGATTGAGCTCATTTTAATAAAAGTGCATGATGGGAGTACCTGCTGGAATAGAAGCAAGAATCAAATTGTATCATTTTAGAGTTCTCATAGCGACTCACTACTCGACTGACTTTCAAACTTTGTAACTCTAATTTCTCCAAAAGATGAGTTATTTTCACTGTATTACTCTATACTTGCGCTTATTTTTTTCAGTTACAGAATTCAAGAGAGAATTCATGGCATTAGTTCTCTAAATCCCAAACCTGACGGATTACGTTATTTTTACAGAGCTAGAGACTGCAAATACAGAAATAAACATCTGATTTTCCACTTTCTGACACTAATTAATCATGTGGGGTTCCATCAGGAAAATGAACCAAGTCGAAGTTTAATCATGACATTTCATTAAAGTAACATTATTCAACATGTCTCATTTAAAAATTTGACAAAGATACACAGTTTGCACCAGATTCTGTAAAAAAAAAATAAAAATAAATAAATACATTTTTAAATTCTTGACTGTAATAGAACACTTTGGCTGAACTTGAGACTATGTTTACAAGGAGGAATTACAAGACAAGCATAGAAAAAATTGGAAAGATGGAGAGCAAAATAAAACATAGTTTGAACAAAAATCGTGGCTATGTTTAATATCACTTGAGAAGTGGTAATCACAGATAGCTGGAGGAACATTTGCTGATATTTGGAGCCTACTGTTGACATTCAGTAGTATAGGGATTGACAAGAAGCGCACTTTCATTTGTTTTCCAACATTTTAGACACGAAGCAGTTAATTGTTCTGGAAAATAATTGTTGGATGCATTGATAACAAAGGTAATTGTTGGAACCTGCCTTCCAGTTGCTTCCGCCTCTCCTCAGGCTTTTTATGCAAATTACTTCAATGTCTCAGTGAGATTTTGACAGACCTCCTCAGCAAGAGTTTTTAGAAATTAAATCTCATCTTTTGCTGTAATGTGGTGCTACATTTGACGTCCTTGTCCACATTGTCAACTGCTTTCAGATTAGGTGCTGCCACAGATATGCTCTCTCTTCCATTAATCAGACGGGAGCTAAACGTGTCGGCTGCATGTGTGAATGTGTCGCTTATCTGTAGGAGTAGTGCCGGCAATCTTACTAGGTCAGACCTAGGAACATTTCAGTATAACACGTTATTGGACAGACACGCACAAGCAGCACTTATGAGTTTTATGAAGATATTTGAAGGGATTTTTTTTCTCCCCACATTTCTGCACCAATATACTTCCAAAAACATCATAGAGATACTTAATGAAAGTTTGTGTGCCAAATCGCTACCCTCCTTTTTCACGCACCTTTCGCTTCAGTTTCAAATCTATTACTCAACTAAATGAAATATCCATAATAATGAAACCTCACTGCAATGAAAACAGACACAAACAGCTTAAAGATGAATGAAACTCGCAATTTTTACTGTAATCCGAGTGTTTTTCCTCGCAGAATGTTAAGAGGAGGGAGTTTCTTGGCTGAGTTTGTTTAATACCTGTAGCATCAGACAGGAGCAGGATCCATATGAGCGTCTCCAAAGAAAGAGAGTTGCGCACATTAACACAGTGAACAACAGCACAGGTCAGTTATTCCATTCATATTATAAATCATTGCTGAGAGAGCATGGCGAGTGGCTCAGTCTGGAGAAGGACCCGACAGTAAATCACTGTTTAGGTCTGCATGACTTCACATCAGACACAGAATGACAACTTAGTTTTCAGATGTTTAGGACATTTTTTTGTAGTTTCTTACAAATCTGTAGCAGATAGCAGTATAATCTAAGAGTCTCTCCAAAGAGACAAAGAGCTACACAAATTTGTGCATGGAGCAACAGTAGTAACTTTATTCATTGGGTTAAATTACAAATTACCCCAACATGAACACGGGGCTGATCAGGATCTAACAGCAGTTGTGAACTTTTCTTTTCGTATGACAGGTGGATTGTCTCGCAGAATCACCGTTTATCAACTGCAGTTTAATATTTTGTCACAGTCACGGTCTTCAGGTTGAGTCCTGATCTGTCAGTTTTACTGAAAGATCAGTAAAATCAGCTGTTAGTTATTTGGATACTTTGATCCGCTGGCATCAGTTTCTTCAATCCATCCATTATCTATACACTGCTTAATCCTCATTAGGGAATTAGAGTCTATTCCAGCTGACTTAGGGTGAAGGCAGGAGACATCCTGGACAAGTCTCCAGTCTATCACAGGGCTACACATAGAGACAAACACACTCACATTCACACCTACGGACAATTTAGAATTATCAGTTAACCTCAGCATGTTTTTGGACTGTGGAAGGAATCCAGTGAGAACCTGGGAGAACATGCAAACTCCATGCAGAAAGATCTCAGGCCCAGGCCAGTTTAGCTGTAGTTTGTTATTGCATTATTGTGTACCATACATCACATTGTGTGTTGACAAGTTTTGTATAAATGATTGATATTGCATGCATGCTGCTGCTCTCTCCAGCAGTGTAGGTGGTTACTGTGGAGCTTGGAGAGAGAATTGCAAAATTTATCTGGAAAATTTTCATCATTAATGTCAAATTCTCAGACCGTGTATGGAGCCAATCCTAAATTTGTTACAGGTCCAAATAATTGTAGAAGTTTCCCAAAGAACTACCGTTGGAACCCCAACAATATTCTCTGTCAAGTCAGTACTTATCCATATGGACAGTCACTTGTTGAACTTTTCTTGTGTTTTGTTTTCTATTTTCTTTTCAGCCTGTGAAGGACGACCCACATTTTCATCACTTCCTACTCAGCCAGTCTGAGAAGGTAAGAGGAAGCATGCTGCTCAACATCGTCACTTCCGCTTTCACCTATGATTTGTTTTCTTTTCTGTTGATGCTCATTTGTCGAGGATTAGGTTTTAAGTTTTGCTGGTAGCACTTCACATATGATCTCCTTTGTTGTTCAGTGTGGGACTCGTGTCTTGCGTTAGACTCAAACATGTCAGCTTGGCACTGATTTGATCAGTGCTTTATAGGAACCTTGTGTCGTGTTTGTTGCTTTTTTCTTGTTGAATTCAAGCTGAGCTGCTCAGCTGTAGTGTCTCTCAATGCACCAACCACCTCCCACCCTAAACCTACACACTGATGGGTGTCTGTAGCACTTACACTGAATCATCCTATGGCTAAGCTCATACAGCCTCTTTCTTTGTCAGGCTGCTGGTGAATGGCTGAGTAACACTTAGATTTGGAACTAAATGTCCGTCAGTACAGGCTGTTTATTGCAATAGCATCAAAAGGGCCAATAAAGAATATAAAAAATGCTCTAACAATCAATGCTAGTCCAATATGATGCTCAAAAAAGAATTTTAATGCAGTTTAATGATTATTTAATCGGTTAATGTAATTTAAATTGTGATTTTAAGGGTAACTGTAATTGCAAAAGGAAAGTTAGACTTTTCTGAATCTGCCACTGGCGTCATTCTTAGCCATTGTGCTGTGATCTACAACTGACTAAGTATCATATGGCCTGAATCTCTCATCTATGCTCTGAGAGTTTACAATGTGGTGTGGTGATAATGAATTACAGATTTATATGGTTAGCAGCTGAATTACCCCGGTTGTTTTTAAACACTACAGTACATCGTAGTAATTGGTGCCTTCCGAGCACAGACACAAGTCTCCACTGTTGACCTGATTGTTGATCACATTGTGGATATGAAGCAAAATTAAACCTAATTAAACCCTTACATACTTTCACTTCAAACACAGTGAACATCATGTGAACTTTGTATTACATTGTGATGTTTGTGTGGAGTGCATTTGTCACTCTTGTCTTTCTCCTGTTTTTCCCCATAGCCGGCCTCATCAATGGAACCCATCAGCAAGCGCCTAAAGATCATTGAAGAGGTAAAGCAGCAAGTGAATTTTAGTGAATGTAATCAGTCAAAGCATTTATTTCATAATGGCTGCTTTTTTGCCTGTGCAAATGAATTGCTTACATTTAAATGTTAGTGTGTTAAATGGCAAACAGGACATACTATGTTGCATGTAGAAAGCTTAGCAAAAGCAGAAAAGACTTCATTTCGTTGAGTGTGATATTAAGTGAGTTGCTATTTTTGCAGGACACAGGGTCAACATCTATCCAAGCAGCAGACAGCACAGCCATCAATGGCAGCATCACACCCACAGACAAAAGGTATTAATACATCCTCACTGCAGTGTTACTACACACCATCATCAACACAACTCACTCACTAAATGTAGCTGAAAACTCACCCAAGATTACAATTACTGGATTTACACTCACTGGCCACTTTATTAGGTACACCTTGCTATTAAAGGTTGGACCCCATTTTGCCATCAGAACTGCCTTAATACTTTGTGGCATACTTTCAACAAGGTGTTGGAAACATTCCTCAGAGATTTTGGTCCATATTGACACGATAGCATCACACAGTTGCTGCAGATTTGTCAGCTGTACATCCATGATGTCAATCTCCCGTTGCACCACATCCCAAAGGTTCTATTGGATTGAGATCTGGTGACTGTGGAGGTCATTGGAGAACAGTGAAGTCATTGTCATGTTTATGAAAAGAGTTTGAGATGATTTGATTTTTGTGACGTGGTGCATTATCCTGCTGGAAGTAACCATCAGAAGATGGGTCCACTGTGGTCATAGAGGAATGAACATGGTTAGATACTCAGGCAGGCTGTGGTGTTTAAACAATGATCAGTTGGTACTAAGGGGCCCAAAGTGTGCCAAGAAAATATCCAGCACACCGTTACACCACCAACAGCAGCCTGAAACATTGATACAAGGCAGGATGGATCCATGTTTTCATGTTGTTTATGCCAAATTCTGACCATCTGAATGTTGCAGCTGAAATGGAGACTCATCAGACCAGGAAACATTTTTCCAGTCTTCTATTGTCCAGTTTTGGTGAACCTGTGTAAATTGTAGCTTCAGTTTCCTGTTCTTAGCTGACAGGAGTGGCACCCAGTGTGGTCTTCTGCTGCAGCAGCCCATTTTCTTCAAGGTTCAACATGTGCATTCAGTATTCTGCATTCCTTGGTTGTAATGACTGGTTATTTGACTTACTGTTGCCTTTCTATCATTTCTAACCAGTCTGTCCATTCTCCTCTAACCTCTCACATCAACAAGGCATTTTGGTCCACACAGCTGGTGCTCACTAGATATTTTCTCTTTTTCATACCATTCTCTGTAAACCCTAGAGATGGTTGTGTGTGAAAATCCCAGTAGATAAGCAGTTTGTGAAATACTCAGATCAGCCCATCTGGCACCAACAACCATGCCATGTTCAAAGTTACTTAAATCCCCTTTCTTCCTCATTCTGATGCTCGGTTTGAACTTCAACAAGTTGTCTTGATCATGTCTACATGCCTAAATGCATTGCGTTGCAGCCATGTGATTGGCTGATTAGATATTTGTGTTAACAAGCAATTGAACAGGTGTACCTAATGAAGTGGCCAGTGAGTGTATTTCTTATTACTCTAGTAGTTTAGGAACCCTTTCATCACTTGTTTGTGTTTTGATTTGTTCAATATTTGATTTTGCCCTCCAGGATAGGTTTCCTGGGCCTGGGGCTGATGGGTAGCGGCATAGTTTCCAACTTGTTGAAAATGGGTCATGTTGTCACAGTGTGGAATCGCACAGCAGAAAAGGTACTGTATTACAACACACAGTCACTGTCAGACAGTGATTGCATCATACAGACTGAAATGATTACTGTGTCTGTGTCCAGTAACATGACATGTTACAGGGTTCCACTAGTACTTCTGAAAGTGTTTCAGCTCTTGTTCAGTCACTGCAGTTTTAGCACTTGCATACAATCTACTGTAGTAATTATAGATTTCTTTTTTTGTCAATAAATCTACATGTAAACAATATAAATTCTCAAATGTTTGAGGAAGGAAAAACACTTGACAAGTTTGTTAGGCCTTAGGCATACACTCAGTGGTTTTTGTTGAGCAACATGAATGCAACTTTTGTTTTCAAAACTCCACAGAGCTCCTTTTAATAAAAGGCCACATATGTTGATAAAACACAGTGTTAGCTTGGAGCTAATGATGCCTGCCTGCTTGTTTCAGTGTGACCTGTTCATCCAGGAGGGTGCCAGGTTAGGCCGGACTCCTGCAGAGGTGGCTTCCATGTGTGACATTACTTTCTCCTGTGTGTCTGATCCAAAGGCTGCCAGAGATGTGAGTATGATTTCACTTTAAGTAAATGTCATTGTTGAATTGTATCACTGGTTAATGAATAGGTAGTCAGACATGTACTGTCTCGTGGTTTTTTTTTTTTGCAAAAGACACTTCCGAGCAGTTTTGTCTACAATGTTAAGTGCCTACTGGTTACAACAGCAACTTTCAAGAAGCTAGGGAGAATTGTTTTCAGCGTTTTTGAATAGCAAGCAAATATATTTTGCAAAATTAGCTGACAGTTGGTAAGATGTCAAGGTCAGAGAGCTGCTCTCCCTTAAGGCCACAGAGTACATAAGTAAGCATCTTAATAGGACCAAAAATGTCATGATACGTTACTGAAAGCTTACTGCAATGTCTAGTAACCAGCCTTTGCAATTTGCATTGTTTTGAAATTCACTAACTGTTTAGTCACACACACACTGTATGATTATATCTGCTGACTTTCAACACCAAGTGACCCAGAATGGAACAAGTTCAGTCTAGCATGCTGCAGTCAGTAGCACACCCAAATCATGCGCTAATTTTTAGATGCCAAATATTGCACTTGTACCTTCAGCTGTGTCTGTTTCTGCCTATTGATGAGGAACATAGACGTGAAAGTCGGTATATGTATGAATGCCACAAAGTTGTCCAGCTTTTCAACATGCCATGTCTGACAGGGGATCATGTCTTTGTTGCTCTGCAGTTGGTGTTAGGACCCAGTGGAGTGCTGCAGGGAATCAGGCCAGGCAAATGCTACATCGAGATGTCCACTGTAGATCCAGAAACCATCACAGAACTCTCACAGGTATACACCATCACACACACACACCAACAGAGCCTTTTTTTAAGTCTCTATAATGTAGAGCTGCAGCTATAGATTATTTTAGTTATCAAGTATTCTATCAATTATTGTGGCAATTAATCGAGTAATAGGATTCCGTGCTTGGCTTGTGCATTACAGCATCAAATTGGGGAAGCTGTGCAACAGATATAACCGTCCTGGCAGAACACAGGCGGACATCTGCAGTGTATTGTACATATATAGTAGAGTACAGGGGTATTCAACTAAAACTAAAAACTAAAAACCATGGGAACCCGTAATTAATTGGTCATGCTGAAATTGCATAAATACGTTTTTATGTTTGGTCCGTTTATAAACTGCTGGTACTGCCACTGATAGAACACAAAATAATAAACTGATTAGTTTAGCAGTATTTATTACAGAGAATATTCAGTGTAACTTTAGTTTCACTTTGATTTGGCCACAAATTATAGTGATTTCCTTCATTATTACGAGACAGTGTCAGATCTAGATGCGCTTCAATACAACATGATGTTTGAATATATGAAGTGTGATAGTTTTATTGTGCAGCTGTCTGTTTTTTTATTATTTCTCATTAGTCTCCATTAAAACAACCTGTTGACTGAAGCAGCTGCATTTCATTTCAGTTAATTTTGTGCAGAAAACAAGCCAAGTGATGCGTCAGACACTCCTTTTGTGTGGACGAGTTTAAAGCAGAAAGTCTTAAGAGTTAACAAAGGATGTTGAAAACCGCCTTCATACCTGTTAACTCTGACTGAGGTTTTAGTTTTTGTCGATTCGACTCACACAAAGAAAGCCTGACTATGTCAACTTGCTTTGTAGTTCACCCTCTGATCTGCCAAATGCCATAAACACTAGAAAAGCTACGGCGGTTAAAATAGAAACATCCCATCACATTTAAAATCCTCTTAGAATTTATTGATTATAGGTTTGGGTCAGGACTCAGACCGTGGTCCACCAGTTAGTGACCTGGAGTCTAGTATGTAGTGGATTATAGGAAGCCTTAATTCAGAGAATTTTGTCTCGAGGAATTTTAGTAATTTAATAACTCGAGGAATCATTTCAGCCCTACTATAATGCAACTCTACAGTCTAAAATCTTTCTTGATTAAAAGAAGAATGTAATCATAACTTTTTACTGATTGGCTACTCTCCTAACCCCTCAAAAGGTTTGTAGTTTTCTTTTTCATCTGAAGTATTTACAGTAGCAGCAACTGTTGTAGCATAAGTCCATTTTTATTTATTGTTTGAATGTCAGGTGATCACGTCACGGGGTGGACGCTTCCTGGAGGCTCCAGTGGCAGGAAGCCAACAGCTCTCCAACGACGGGATGCTCGTCATCCTGGCGGCTGGTGACAGAACGGTCTACGAGGACTGCAGCAGCTGCTTCCAGGCTATGGGCAAGACCTCATTTTTCCTGGGTATGCACAATACATTCATGTTTGCAATCACCTCAGGAAACAATATATTTTGCAACTGTTGTGGCAAAGTTGAAATGAACAAGAACAAACAAGTTTATTAGACACATTCTTCTTATTAGAATACTGCAGAGGAATGAAGAATGGCAGTTTGCCATTGTCAAATGATGAGACTTAAGAAGCAGAAGAGAAACAAAGGACAGATGACATGCGATAAAAGCAGTCTGTCCAGAGTTTAGTATTGCAGTTATTTAGTTTTTTTTGCCCATCAATCTATACTGAGTAGCCCATATATAACCAACATATTTTGAGAATTCTTTACTCTGTTGCCATTATCTAGTTTCATCATTAAAATGGCAAATGGTCAGCACTTAAATAGTGCCTTTTTACCCTAAGCTAGGTTCTGTAAAGCCTTTTTTATGATGTATTTCTCATTCACACACACACCAGAGTTCAAAATTGGGGTACCATTGGGTTCAATGTCTTTCAATGGGAGATTTTGGCATGTGAAGGTGCCGGGGATCGAACTGCCAACCTTGTGATTGGTGGAAAACCCATTGTACCACCTGAGCCACTGCTACCAATCACGTCAGGCCTGTACCTGCATGTTTTGCATCAGTTCCAGTCAGTACCTGTACACACCAAACAGAATCACTTTAACAACAATCCTTTGAAAGCTGCAATTATCTGAGCAGTCACCCCTCCAAGCCTCTGCTTTAACATATTGCAAGGTCTAATGAGCTTATAAGAAGTTTTCAAGTGATTATTTTTTTCCAAGAAAATACATGGTATGAACTGGGAGGCTGAGGTGAGTTGACATTGAATGACACTACTGTAGTTAAATAAACCATCAGTGTGAGTCAGCAGAGTTGTACATGACTAAAATTACAGGGCCAACAAAGTTTTGGGAGGTTTATTAGAATATTTTATGTATCTCCTAATAACTGAATCCATTTCTAGCAGTTTGGTAGCAGATACTTGTTAATGGAATAGCTATAAATATGGTGGATTATATATAGATTGTTTTTTGTCAGAGTGACGCAAATACGTATCTGCAAAATTTACTATCCAAGTCTTACCTCTAGTTTCTGTGTCCAAAAAACATGTTTCATATACATTAATTGGTAGAACTTTAACTGTAGGGTCCAAAATAAATGTGAACATGGGTAGACTAATAGTTATTTCACCGTAGACACTATTTGAGCATTTCTGTTTTAATGTGTATAGAAACAAATGCGTGTATGTGTTTATTAGGTGAAGCAGGGAATGCAGCAAGGATGATGCTGATCCTCAACATGGTTCAGGGCAGCTTCATGGCCACAGTTGCAGAGGGACTAACTTTGGCACAGGCCACGGGCCAGTCACAGCAGACATTCCTGGACATCCTGTGCCAGGGCCAGATGGCGAGTACCTTTGTGGACCAGAAATGCCAAAGTAAGTCGACGAAAAGGACGTTTAAAGGCACAAGTTTACAGACCTTCATCTTCCTTACATGAGCCTTAAAGCATACGTATTACTGTTCCTTGAGCTTCTTCTTAATAGTTCTTCCGACACAATTTTCAGTGCTTAACTCAACCTGCAACTTTGAGAAAAAACTCTAATTCACTCATATCGGAGATGGAAAGTTTCAGGTGAAAATCAGAAACAGAGTGTCTCTCTGACTTGTTTCCAAATATATACATTACCCAGTAGGTCTATGAAAGTAAATGTGTGCTCAAAACAAGATTGTGCTTCCCATGGTGACAGAAGTTTTTTTTTAATATGACTTATAGCTTTGAGCTGTGGCTCTTTGTTCAAGAGGGTAAATCCTACTGTTTACCCCCTGTTCTTGACTCAAGAACATTTCTTCCTCCTTGGATTATGTATAATGTTCTTGTGTGCTCTATCAGTAGGACACATCTAACAGCAGCTTCAAGATAAATCAACACAGCTGTTACTGATAATATTAACAAAGCCTCGGTACATATTCTAGCATGTCCCGGGCTAATATCTACAAACCACAGTGTCTCGTGTCCATCCTTATCTGTTGGGTTAAACTTCTAAATAAGAGTCTCTCCCAGGTATCAGTAGTTTAAGGATATAGCAGCTGCATGTTGACCGCATTAAGACTCATATAAGGCTAAGGGAAGAAAATCACATATGTGGGCTTTACAAAACAAAAGCTCCAAGTTTGCCAAAAGAAAGTTGACAGGATGCATTGAGGTACACTACACTATCAAAATAAAAGTTCTGACATAATCCAGAAGTTTTACCGGACACTCTTGAAATATGCTGGCTTTTCAAAATAAATGTACTTATGTAAATTACACTTTATGCATAATTATAGCAGGACATAACTAGCAGAGGCTGCACTGGGATACTTAAAATTTATTCAGTCATTTTCTTCTTTTTTTATGTACTATGTTTATTTGTTTTTCTTTTGGTTTGTAGCAATAAAAACTGACTATGTGAACATTCTAAGACAGACTAATATAAGCCTACTGGAACATTTCTGACTTATAATAACCTTTCCTCCTGTCTCTCCTAGATATTTTACAGGGCAACTTTAAACCAGACTACTATTTGAAACATATTCAGAAGGACCTGAGGCTAGCCATCTCTATGGGTGACATGGCTAACCATCCAACCCCAATGGCTGCAGCTGCCAATGAGGTACGACTGCGCACCCTAATTATGTGCTATTTTTGTTTGGGTTGTTGAGTCGAGGATGAAGCATTAGAATTTGATGTTAGATCAATGTGACATCAGAAAACAAATTTTTGACCATACCTCAAAAATGAATACGGGTGTCCTCGGTTTACGACGTCCTCGACCTACAGCGTTTTGTCGTTAAGTCGGAACTGGTTATGTGGAACTAGATGGCGAGCGGAGAAGACTAATACGTCGTCACGGGGCGCTATAAGATGGCTTTGTTTACATTTGCCGGTTGTACATAGTCATAGCAAACTTGACTTTACTGTGGCTCTTGATACACATTACAGAGTGAAAACTGCAACAACAACAGAATAAAACAACAGAAATCCATGTAAATAGATCCTTTCAACTGAACCAGTAAGTCCAGAAATGAAGTTAATTACTTACGACATTACCTCTGTGGAGTTTAGAAAGTAGAGAGCTGTGCATCCAGAAAAGCACATACATGTATAAAGCTATACATCCAAATAGCAGACAGGAAGTGGCAACTGTCAACAGACAATTTCAAAAGAAAGGCTTTTTCAAAATACAAGTACATCGATAATTCTGCATTAAGGGCAACACACCATGGAAGTGAAATTAGATTCAATAAAACGCTTAAAACAGGGTGAAACACCAATGAACATCGGCATTATTAAACCAAGTTGTAAAACAGTGCAACATATTCTTTTATCTTCATGTAAAATGACTCAAATGCATTGAAGTCATTGGTATTCATGACTTTTATGAAGAACTGATCGATATCGTGATGCACGTAATGGCTTTGTTTACATTTTCCGAGTTCCGACTTATGGCAAAAATTGACTTACATCAACTCGGACGTAAGTCGAGGACCCCCAGTACAATATTTATGACATTTCACACAAATGTCTCTTAGCATAAAGTTGTTATTTTACACATTTTATCAGGTCCAAAGTCAACTTTATTGTGACAAAAACATTTTTCTGATCACTGGTCAACACTATAACTCTATAAGTTGTGACCATAGGACACATTTGATTTCATAGCGAGTCGGTTACATTAATCTTTCTCCTAACTGAACTCTGTGATTTCCCAACTAAAAATATTAGAAACAAATAATTAAAGTAAGTTATTTAACAGTTAAATAAACAAAAGCTCTGGCTCAGGGTTTGTTAGTTCCTGTATCTGTTCCCAGTAGACCCATTCAGCAATCTATTCATTGAGAAAGCGACATCCCTGGATACAGAGAAGTACTTTAATTTGTTTTTCTTCACAAGTCAGTGTGTGCTTTGCCAGAGTATAGAATTTGCCTTGTTATTAAAGCTGAGACTTTCTCCCTGCACCTGTACTAATACTGGATCATTAGGAGTAAAGCATAGGGGTGAATTATGTGCAATCCAGCTAAAACAGTTGTTCTTTGTTTTTTTTTTTTGGGCAGGTTTACAAGAGGGCTAAGGCACTGGACCAGTCAGACAATGATATTTCTGCAGTCTACAGAGCCTACATTCACTAGAGCGAGGTGTGACTTATCCTCTGGACCAGACAGTCTTTAATCCTTTCTTATTTCTCCCTCGTCATCTAATGAGTTTTTCTTTGTTGTTGTTTTTTTTTTTTTAAAGTGTAGTTCTTCTGTTTCATTTTGCCCTAGTGCCAGACGTTTTACCTGCCCACAAGTAAATTTTTCCTTTTTTTTTTCCTCTCGAGGCAACCTTGAGCATTGCACTGACTGTATGGGGGGGAAATATGCTGTAAGAATGCTCAAAACAAGGTTGTTCTGCTGCAGTTTGCTATGTGTGGTGGGGAGGGGGGCAGTTTTTTTGGTTTCTGAAAACTGAAAAAACAAGTAGAAGTAATGGAGGGTTCCTGGTGAGGATGTGAGATCCGGTGCCACTGTAAAGCCAGAGAACTTGCTGTCGGGTTTTGTGGATGCAGAAACCGTAAAGAAGATTTATTTTTTGTTTTTTTTCTTCATGTGTTTATTTAATTAAGTGTGATCTTTGCTTTTTCTTTTAATTAATTTCTTTTATTGTCCAGAAATCCACGGGAGGAAACACCAAGAACATGCCACTGCATTGCCTTAATATTGTAAGCCCTCAAGTCTATCGATTCTAGATGTATTTATTTATGTTTCCTTCTAGGTCTTCTTGGTGCAGTCTGGTCATGGCTTCCCTCTGTGTTTGACGAGATGATTTATGCTTTAACATTGGTGTTAACGACAACAGATGTGTTAAGCCCTTAAAATGCCATAACAGTTGATGTTTTTCATCAGGACTTGAGAACCACGTATGAAGCCCTTCTTTCATTTGCTTGGAAGAGTTCTCATTTCTTCTGCATTTTTCTTTTTTTAATATATGAATTCTGAAACTACATGAATCCACCTTTTTAGTTGTATTTTAACTAAAGTTAATAATTCAGCCCCGAGGTCAGTCATGTTTTTATTTTATATTATGGAAGTTATAGAAAAATCATGGCTGGGTTTTGAAGGTCAATTTTAGACTATCTTGGGACCCAAGTATTAAAAACCAAACCAATAGAAGTTTCATATGTGGTTTAAAGACTGACGCTTGAAGCTGTACAAATGAATACAACATCTCCCCCATCAGAAGCATCACTGAGAAACTGTTACATCAGTCTAATGCACACACAGCTCACCTTAGCTTAACTATTTGTTACATTTCCATATTCTCCCAGTCTGGGTCCCAAAGCGAATCTAGAAATGGAGTCCATCTTATTATTTATTTCTTGTTTTTGGTTCATTTTTCAGGCAAAAATAAACAGAGGAGGAGCTGTCTGGACTATAAAGTAGAGGTCCTCACAAGTCAGCCTAGTTTTTGGTACACAAAACTTGATTGACCAGTCAGTATGTTTTGCTGACAACAGATTAATTAATATATATTGGCTCATAATTAGGAAGAAATGTCAGATAAATACCCAAAATATGCTAGAGGTCATTTGGAAAATGTCTACATTATTTAATTACTCCATTATTCTGATTGTTATTATCAAAATATGCATGTTGCTAAAAGAAAAAGCAGATATTTTTATTACAGTTTTTAACTTAAATGTTAGTGCCAGCTACTAAATTTCTGAGGCAGGTACCATCAATTATTTTCAGTCTCATCTGGGCAGGTAGGGTTGTGTTCTGTTACTGCAGGTCCCAGGTCTGTATGTCAATATGTCTGATAGGCAGACTGTCATTTCTGATATAAAAAGATTTTTTTTAAACACAGATGTAAAGCTCAGGTAAAGTGGCACATAGTTTGCTGATGCCCATTATTTCTGAAAAAAAAACATTCTGGAAAATCATGTCTAATTTCCCCTACAATCTGTAGTAGTTGGTTATCATTATTCTTTAAAATTTTTTTCCATTAACTCGTTTTGGATTGAGTTCAAAATTTTGGACCCTTGAATACTTCTGCTTTGTAGTCTAACACATACCCTACATGTGTATCCAGATAAACATGGCGATTTCCAACAAACCACAGGAGTCCTTGAAAGTGAAACAAGGTTCTGGTGTCGCTTCTCGAAGACCAGACAGAAGCACCCATTAAACGATGCCTTAACTATCCCTTAAGGTGTTTGTGGGGGTGTCGCTATCGTTCTGGCTCTGATCTCTACCATGTAGTGTCAGGAAGTAAGTGCAGAAATGGGCCTACTGACTGTTGAAACACAAGTAAGTTGTAGCAACAAGCCCTGCTGTTCTTCCACTGGAACTCATCTAGTAAGGAAACCCAACAGAGAGGGTAACCATCAGAAAATGCCAAATTGCAATTTAGTGCAACAAAAAAAATCGCAGTGATTTGTTCTTTTGCAGTTTAAATCATAAATAGTTTTCTCACAAAACAGAATCCACGGTGAAGAATTTTTATTTAGGTTTCCCAAATGCTCAAGTGTGAAGAGCTGTTTTTAGAAGATGTGTAAATAGCACATTAGGCTGAGTAGGGTTTCTTTTGTATCTACAATAACCAGGATTAATGAAAACAAATAGGTTTGGTTTTGATTCTACAGAGTGGCTGTCTAACATCTGTGTCTTCTTACTGTAGATTGTTCAGCTAAGGTGTAAATGGTTTATAAATATGTGGCTTATATAATCTGGCTTGTTATTGCATTGAAATGACAATGACTCGGAACCCATTCTTTGAAGGAGGGTGGAACTTTGGTTTGGGGGATATTTATGATTTTGTGTACATGTGAAAATACCAA
Source organism: Amphiprion ocellaris (assembly GCF_022539595.1). NCBI lineage: Eukaryota > Metazoa > Chordata > Actinopteri > Pomacentridae > Amphiprion > Amphiprion ocellaris. The sequence goes on along the minus strand of NC_072784.1, from coordinate 9,208,343 downwards.
GACTTTTGTGCTGTTTAATAAATCCTCTCCTGATCACTGACCTTACTGCATGCTGGGTGACTCGTCCAGTTCTAGCTTGTTCTGGTGTTACCATTTGTACTGTTAATATGATGAGTTATGTGAAGTGAATGAGCTCATTTAGATCTAATATTTACCCCTCAGTGTCACTGATGACCAACTGTATTAGTTATAATTTCATTTTAACCCTTTAAAGGGCACTTACTGAAATACTTTGAAATCCAAAATTTCAACCCTAGAGTGTTATTGGAGGATATAAGACTTTTTCGTTTTACTTTTATGATATTTTTCAAAATTTTAAATTTTCATGTTGAAATTCAAGGTCAATGAAGTTACCATATATGGTTTCTTGCCCATTAGTGGTTAAAAAAAAAAAAAAAAAAATCCAAGAAATGTACATATTATCACTTAGCACAGCTATTAAATTGTAAAATGTGTGTATTTTGTCAACTAAACATGGTTAGTTTTTATGTTTCAACCAAAAATATGGAAGAGGACCGAGCCGCAAGTCTTGTCTTTTTCCAACTCGGAGAAAAGAAATAGTTTGATGCGTTCCAGGCCTCTGCTGATTGGTCAAATGACACGATATAGTGTGCTGTAATGTAGAGTGATCTTCGCTGATTGGCTGGGTGAAAACCACATGCTTCTTGACCTCACTGAGAGGCAGATATTTAATGTGTGTGAAAGATGCCAACTATGATCACTTGCACATATATATATAGCATATAGTGTTTGACTATTGTCAGCATTTAGTGCTCTAAAGCAGTGATTTTCAGTGTGTTTGAATATAAACCAACACTAATACTGTTTTTATCTCTGTGTACAGCACTTTGACTGAAAGCGCTTTATAAATAAATGTATTATTATTATTATTATTATTAAACTTGTCATTGGCTACACTCTACCAACACCTCCAACCTGCTGTAGAGGTGTTGGTCGAGTGTAGTGAATGATGTTGAAGAAATTTCATTCTTAGTCCTTTGAAGTTTGCTGTAGTGGGGTGTTTCTTGGTATTCCGGCATACGGTGGGTTTACCAACACAGAGCATGAGTCTGTGAAGGTAACCTGACCAAGAACATTTGCAGAGTCCACAATTCATAGGGATGGTCAGAGAGTAGGGCGGGACTGTATGTAAATACAAAGGTGAATAGTGGATAATTTGCGTATGGTTGCTAATCGGTAACAGAGGTAATACAACAAAGAACAAAAGGTAGTTGAATCAAGAGGTCTGGAAATGGTTGCAAATAGCAAAGGTGCAACAATAGAAGGTAAGAGGCAGTTTGACAGACAGTAACAAATAAAAGATGAAAGAGTTGTGGATAACTGTGGGAAATGGAATGAAGGAGTGACACTAGATGGTATCTCTTGTAAAAGGTGTGCCATTTTCTTCATCAATGACATCCTGCTATGAAGCATACCTTTGCTGCTGTTTCACTCGATAATGCGATCCAAGCGTCACATTAACAAAGAAATGTAGCTTGGGGTTGGTTGTCTTGACCACTTCTACGTGCCTCACTGCACCATGTGATTGGCTGATTAGATATTTGTATTACAAACAATTGAACAGGTGTACCTAATAAAGTGGCAAGTGAGTGTATATTGGTATAGTCCAGACACTGATGCCTGGCAGTGATAAGTGTCTTGACTTTCGCAACATACTGTGAGGCCTGTACATTTAACATCTTAGGGCGGAACTTGATTTCCCAAATAAGGATTAGTGGGCGGGTCCACATAATAAGGAACGTGTGACCGACCTAATGCTGCATTCAGGGTTTCTTGTAGCATTCAAAACTCTTGTGTCGTAGTGGTTTGTTTGGAATTAATAACTCAGTCCATCCGTCAGCTTACACACAGTTGATTTGTATGATGTACAATGTTTTAATTTTAAGTTAGAAGGTTGTTACCTGCCCAGAATAAGCCCTACATACTTAATAATATTGCACATGTAGCATGATAGAAACACGAAAATGACAAAAGGTGAGATTAAACCGAGAGTATAAAATTCTGTCGCTTCTGTGGTGACACATCTTTAATTTTAAGATGACAGCAGCGTCTCTTAGCATCTTTATCGCTTGTATTTAAGATGAGTTTCGACGTTCAATTTGTGCGTGAGCACTATTTCCGACAGCAGTGAAGGCAACAGATCCTTCGCTAAGCTACTGGGCAGTGAGACACCCACCCGAGTCTCTTGTCGAGGAGAGGACAGGGTTTTAAGGTGTTAACGGAGGGGTCGCTTATGTTGATTCCACAAAATGCTAAACACGCAGAGATCTCTGTCCGAGCTGCCCAAGATGTCCGCTGCCAGTCAGGTGGAGAGGGCAGTGCTGGTAAGCTTGCTCGGCTTCTGTTTACTGCCCTGCTGCTGAAGCTGCTGCTACAGGCAGGCAAACACGGCGCTGTGTCACCGCTCTGCTAGCTGCGTTGGTGTTACAGTGAGACGGTGGGGTGTTTTTGTCGCATTTAACGTTTTATAGTTGGGGTTGTTAAAAGAAAGGAGCTGGAACAAGCTAACGTGCTAGCATGCGAGGGACGGGAGCATCCGCGAGCGCTACGTTGCAGGTGCAGTAGCCAGGGGCTCGCGCTCAGCTGTTATGTTGACAGTTAGCGGCCCGTTGAAATATCGTGCTAACTCTAACACCGCATCCACGCTGTAATACTGTCCGTTATGTCCGTCTGTACTATACACAGGTAGTATATCAGAGGTGAGGACACGTCTGTGCACTATCACTACACACCGGTCAGCCACAACATTATGACTAATGACACATGAAGTGAATATTATCTTGTTTTAATGCAAAGTTCTGCCAGAAAGCCTTTAATCCTGACAATCATGTGGATGTTTGACATGTACCATCCACCTAAACAGTGCAGTCTTATTGAGCATCTGTGGGATGTGCCGGGATAAGTCCCGCCCACTAATCCTTATTTGGAAAATCAACTTCCGCTGTAAGATGTCATCGTTACAGGCCTCACAGTATGCAGCAAAAGTCATGACACCTATCAGTGCTAAAATTCAAATCTTACAGATACAGCGCAGGTGCAGTAACAAGAGCTGTCATGTTGTTCTTCTGGATTTTGGTTGATTTTTTTTTGTGAATGTTCTTAAAGAAAATATAAGAAGTTTTACTGAAATATATGTAATCACTAGATATTTTTAGGAGTTTTTTGGAAGATTTTTAGTAATTTTTGGAAAATATTTACAAGAATTTTCTTGCCAAATTCGGGGAGTTTTTTTTTTTTTTTTAAATAAAAACTTTTAAGGGAAACTTTTAAGGAATTATTGGAATTTTCTTCCTAAAGGTTTTGCAGTTTTTTTGCTGATTTTTTTTTTTTCAGAAAAGGAAGCAATATTTTTTAGTGCCCATAATTGAAGACAACAGGGGAGTTAAGAACTCCAGTAACAAAATGTTATTGACATACAGTAGAAAAACTAAATATCCACACATTCACTGGGCTTCAGGTGAGGGTAACTGTGACTCTGGACTTCCTGCTCTTGCTTGAATTCGAAGCAGTCTTGGAGAAACATTAATGCAGGTTTATTGTAACTGACCTGCTGTGAAAAGAGTCCTGCACACTGCAAAATGTATTTGTTAACCGATGTGTAACAAACTAGCCTCTGAATTACATGAGGTGCAAAGTACAGATAAAAATTCATCACATGGCTGAAATGGTAGAGTCGTTTCGAATAACAAGCTCTAAAAGACAATAAAAAAGGTGCATCCATGTCACTGTGTTGCAACTTTATAACAAACTTCCATCTCATAAATGTGTACTCTCCTGTAAAACACTGTCCTTCAGCTGCTGTGCTCATGACTCCAGGCTGTTGGAGGCTCTAAAAGTATTTAGTTCATCCAGAATCAGAACCACTTCAGCTGAAAAAGTCCCCCAAAAATTTAAAAAAAAGATTCCTGCAATAAGTTACAGCAGGCTGTGCACAATATCACACAGCTCTTCTGACATTACATATATGTGTAAACTTTCCTTAACCCTCCTGTTATACATTTATATATATATTACGGGTCTAACTGACCCATCTTGAAGTTCAAAAAAAAAAAATTGTTTAAAGTATTTTTTCGGTATGAAACTTCCTCTGCTTCGCTTGATAAGTGTAATGAACATAAAAAATATGTGAAAATGGTTAATTTTACGTATTCACCCTGAACAGAAGAGGTGTCTTGTCTTAATTTATCAACGACACTCTATAAAAAGAAAAAAATTCAAAATGTAAAACAAAATTTAAAAAAAATAAATCAATATCAGGTGAAACTATTGTATTTTATATGTACACTGCCAGTCAAAAGTTTGGACACATCTTCTCATTCAATAGTTTTTATTTATTTGGATTATTTTTTTACATTGTAGATACTTTTTTGTTTACAACATAATTCCATATGTAGTCATTTATTATTTTGATGTCTTCAGTATTAATCTACAATGTATAAAATACTTAAATAAAAACTATTGAATGAGAAGGTGTGTCCAAACTTTTGACCGGTATTGTAGGTCTTTGTGATGTACAATAAAAAAAAGTTTTAACATGAATTTTTTGTGAGAAACTAGTGAATTATCCTCATTTACCATGATCTGTGAGAGGTAAAGAACATCACTACACTAAATATTGATTGAAATAGTTAGTAATGGAGATAATAATGAGATATAAACAATGTTTCTGACATTTTTATAGATTTAAATATCCTTGCTGTTTGTGAAAAACTGACCTGACAGGAGGGTTAAATGATAAAAACACATATTTTTTTTGTTTGTTTTGTCTATACTACACTTCCTTTAAGGGTTGCATGGGTCTGGAGCCGATGCCAGCTGTATTTCTGCACCACTGTACCACTTCACTCTGTAAATGTTATAGATACAAGGTCATTTTATGTGAGGAAAGAAGGTTTGTAATAATGTTTGACAAATTACCCTTGCATTGGAGGGTTAAAGGTCATAGATGGGAATTGTGCAACACATCAAGCTGTATTGTCCACAATGGTCTGTAGCTTCTTCTGACACCTCTGCTAGGGCATCTAACACCTCCCACATGACAAGCTCATCAGAAGTTGTCAGTGTTGCTTTATATTTGCTTGTTTGTTAGGAGTCAAATGTTTGCTTCATTTGTTTTGGTAGGAGGAGGAATTCAACTGGCTGCTGAAAGAAGAAGTACATGCCGTCCTAAAACAGCTCCAGGATGTCCTTAAGGTAAAAGATGAGCTTCTGTGGACTGTGTGTAAAGCTGTATTTAGGGCTTAGTAAAGAGTTGTTCCACATATCTTGTACAAGGATCTGTTCTCTTACCCTGAGGAGTCCTGGTCAGTCTGTCAAAATAGTTGTACATTGTGTTTTTGTGGCTCCAGAGGAATTAATAATCATCATAGTCAACTCAGCCCTCATTAATAACTGGTTGCGGACAATTTGATTTGATGTGTGTGTTTACCAGGCAGGGACGATCTAACAAAGAGGGGTATTATGGAATGAGCTTTACTCACAAAGGGAGTTCTCATAATATCTTTCCAGCTTTATGACAAGTATGTAAAATCATATTCAATAAACAAGGCAGTCATCGGTCTCTCACTGTTTTCATGAAAAAAAGCTCGTTTGATCTTACCTGTCAGGCACAGAGTACACTCTGAAACACTCAAGCTGATAACTGCAAGATCATTTAAAAGTAAAAGCAGCAATTAAGCAGTTTGTAGTAATGGAAAATCAAAAGTTAGCCTCGTATGAAAATCCATAACAAGGAAACAACACAACATTCTATTTTGAGGATAAAAGGCAATGGAAACCCATTGTTTAAAAATGACCTTTGAACCCTTTGATGCACAACACGGGTCAAAAGTGACCCATATTCAGTGGAAAATGGGTATCTCTTGACCCATGTTGTGCATCAAAGGGTTAAAAATGTTGTTAGAGACATTCACATAATCTCTAATCGTTTATTATTTTCCAATTTTCACTTCAGGATGGGAAATCTGTTGAGGTAAAGATACATGAATTCTGCATCTACAAGGATTTGTTCCAAATGCTAAGAAACTCTTTGCTCTGTTCTTTACAATAGGAGGCATCTAGACGTTTCTCAATGCCAACACCAGGCCTGGAGAGTCAGCTCAAACAGGAGAACTTCATCCTCGGCAGCTCAACGTAACACTTTATTTCCTTACTGGTTGATTTTAAAGTGTAACTCTTTATAGTTGCAATGACGAGGTCAGTCTTAGTTAAACTCAGCTCTGTCTCTTACATAACACTGTCTTCCTGTGGGGAAGTGCCTGCCATGTGATAACTGCTCTTCTGAAAGTGTTGGTCATTTCCTCTGGTTTTTGTGGTGATGTTTTGCAGCATGGATCAAGTGAAGGGCGTGCTGACTTTACAGGGAGATGCTCTGACTCAGACTGTAAGTTTGTAATGTTCCCATTCAGGCTTCAGTCCCCTTTTGTGAAGACAAAGCATTCATTTAAGCTTCAAGTGTGGCTTTCCTTTTTTGCTTTCAGGACATAAACCTGAAGGTTGCGAAGAGCAGCCAAGTGCTACACTTTCAGTTCAGAGAAGACAAGCAATGGAAACTGCAGCAGGTACTGTAGAGTGCAATAGCACCAGAAAAATAAAGAACTAGAGCTGAAGCTGTGAGGATTGTCAGAGGAAGACGCAGGAGGCATCCAAATCAGATGTCCAAATAGAATAGAAATACTTTTTATACTTTTGTATGGTTTTTATCTGTTCTGTTGTATTTGTTTTTCCTGTAAAGTGACCATGGGTGTCAAGAAAGGCGCTTACAAATAAAATGTATTGTTATTATTACTTAATTGATCCCCAAGGGGACATTCTATTGTTGTAAAGTGGCCACCACCACAATACAAATAAATTTTTAAAAAATGCTCGATATTCTTAAGTACAAATGCACAATAAAATGTAAAATATACAAAGATTTAAAAAGTACAAAAGTGAAAAATGCACAGTAAAAAACGTGATCAGTTGCAGTAAATCACAAAACGAGCTTTGTGTCACCTTGCAACTTTGTCACAGTCTAACTATCATGCCTTACTTACATCCTTCACCTTCCTTTTGTGTCTGTTCCTCTGTCAGATCCAGGATGCCAGGAACCACGTGAACCAGGCTCTGCAGCTGCTGAGCAGCCGTGATGAGAGCTACCACTTTAAGACCGGTGCTGAAGTTAACAAGGTCTGTCCCTCCAGTGCAGCAACGTACCGTTCAAATCAGAAATAAGATGAATGTGACCCCATTCTTTTACTGCCGCTGATACTAACTCCATGTTTCTGCTCCTGCTGCAGCTCATGGATGCAGTGATGCTCCAGCTGACACGAGCAAGAAACCGCCTCACTACCCCAGCCTCCTTGACACTCCCTGAGCTGGCCACCAGTGGTCTGATGGTACAGGCCAGCAGACTATACACAAACACTGCTTTAACACACAGAGGGTCAGGTTATATCTGACAATGGGTTTTTAAGATTCTCTTCCTCTAAATCTGACAGCCAAGATGAGCAACACATCATCCAGTGCTGGTCTTTAACAAACTTGCTACCATCTAATATTTAATACAAATCCCAAAGTAACTGAGGAAGTCTGAAATTTTATGGACAAAAGTATTGAGACACCTCTGTCTTAATGCTGTTTTTCCTGGCTAACCTTTGATCCAATTATTTAAAATCATTTTAAAACCCTTATTGTTCCTCCACTTTGATATCAACAGATTGTTTAAAAGTCACTTTTAAAGTTTTATGTAGACAAACTTGACCAGCTTTCACAGGGACATACACCTTTGGGATATACTTGGCAACCAGGCGTTATCTCCCAACATCAGTAAGGTTGTGAGAAATCCTGAAACTGCAAAAAGACGAAAAGAGTGGAGGCTGTGATACAAGTGCAATCCAACCTTGTATGCATGTTGTTCAAAGTGACATATGTATACAGTATGTATGCAGCATCAACTCATAAACACACCCGAAAATATATCTCAACATATTAGAATATTTGAAAGGATGAACTACTACAAGGATTTCTAATGCACAAATATTGAAACTCTGAAAAGTATGTTCATGTGTGCTCTGTCAATACTTGGTTGGGGCTCAAATTACTGCAGCAATGCGACGTGGCATGGTGGCAATCAGCCTGTGGCGCTGCTGAGGGTTGTCAGATGCCCAGGTGGCCTTAATAGCTGCCCTCAGCGCTTCTTTATTGTTGGGTCTGCTTTGTCCCACTCTCCTCTTGACAACACGTCACAGGTTTTCTATGGAGTTCAGATCTGCTGAGTTGGCTGGCCAATCTAGCACTGTGATGTCATGGTCAGTGAACCGTTTCTGAATGGGTTTGGTGGTGTGGGAAGATGCCAGGTCCTCCTGGAAGACAAAATCTGCATCTCCAAAAAGCTTTTCAGCAGACAGAAGCATGTAGTGGTCCAAAATCTGCTGGTAGACAGCTGTGTTGTTGTTGGACTTGATTATACACAGTGGAGCAACAGCAGCAGATGACATGGGGACTTTGGACCACTCAGCAATGGTCCAGTTCTTTCTCCGCTTAGCCCAAGTAAGACACTTCTGATGTTGTTGAGTGTTTAGGAGTGGCTAGACAATAGGAATTCAACACATCACAGCCTATTTCCTGGACATATATGTGTGTGGTGGCTCTCGATGCATTGGTTCCAGCCTCAGTCCACTGCTTGTCAATCTCTCCCTCATTCTTCAATCTGCTATTCTTGGCCATCCTCTCACTTCTGCAGTCATCCCTGTTGCTTGTGCACCTTTTTCTACCACAGTTTCGTCCTTCCACTCAGTTCTCCATTAACATGCTTTGATGTAGCACTCTGTAGAAAAAAAAGCCAGCCCTTTAAGCAATGTAAGTCTTGCAGTGGGGTGACAATTATTGTCTTCTGGACTTCTGTCAAGCCAGCAGACTTCCCCATGATTGTGGTTGTGTGTTTGAACCAGACTGAGAAATTAAAGGCTGTTTGTGTATATTTTGAATTAATTAGCCGATTAGAGCTGTTCTCAGAACTGTGTGGGAGCATCTAGGGTGCTTGAGTGACATCTCTGTGGCTGTTTGTGAAATTTTCTAATATTTAGAGATTGGGTTTGTGGGGGTTCATGAGCTGTAAGCTGGTATTATCAAAGTTAAAACAATAAAGGCTTAGAATATTTCAATTTGTGTGTAATGAGTCTAGAATATATACAATTTTCATGTTAAGCAATGTCTGATGAAAAATATTGAACCTTTTTCACCATATTCAAATTATATGCAGATTAATGCTCATGGTTTTAGCAACACAAGTTAAACTGTCTTAGGTGTGTGAATATGTAGTACAGAGCAAAATGTTTTAGTTGTAAACATCACACACAATTTCTGTGGATTTAGCATGAAGCCTGGTACTGATGTTCCATCCTTTCTCTGCTTAACCTTTCATCATCAGAAAATGTTCACCCCTCCCATGCCAGGAGACGTGATGGTCAACTTTTACATCAACTTAAGCAAACTGTGTCTGACTGTCTACCAGCTCCATGTACTTCCTCCAAATACCACCAAGGTGAAAATGTTTAAAGCCCTGCAACACTGTCTAAAGCTACAAGCAACACATGTGACTGACGTATCAATGTTTTATCTTTCATGTCCACAGAATTTCAAGCCAGCTGGCAGCTCAGTGTTGCACAACCCCGGAGCAATGTTGTAAGTCCTGTTTTCTTTGCTTTCTTTTTAATTGTCATCTCTGTGTTTCTGTCTTTCTTCCTTCTGTAAAATACAGTAAAACATACAATGAATGCTGAAAATAGGTAAATAGTAAATTACATCACGCGGATAGTTGCTGGTAACACTTATAACTCTGGAAGTTCTGCGATTCCAAGGCTCCATTGGAATCTCTGCAGCATTCAAAAAGTGCAGCTTTAAACTCCCGTTAACCTCTTGCTTTTTGCTGCAAACCCTTGCCTCACAGTGAGCTCAACAACAACCGCTTTGAAGTGAGTCACGTTCATAAGGTGGAATGTGTGGTACCGTGGCTCAACGACACGCTGGTGTTTTTCACCATCTCCCTGCAACTCTGTCAGCAGCTCAAGGACAAGGTGAGTATCTAAAAATGCATCCTTACCTGCTTGATCTTAGCATGAGATGGCGGGTAGATCGGCAGACGGAAAATACAAGAATACTCATAAGCAGCACTACAGTTGCTGAATTCATTGAAAAGTCACCCAAAAGTTAGAAATGAACAAGTTTACACTACAAATTTGAAAATCACTTTCTTCAGCAGCATAATCAACATTAGAATGACAATTGACTGTTTATTCTCCTCCTGGTCTAACAAAATGTCTGATGGTTTCAAATTGCTGTGACCAGAAATGAGGTAAAACATGGAAGTTTGCCCAATAACTGGAAATTATGTGCAAATGCTTCCAAGAAACATACTAATCACCTACGTTGTGGAACTGTAATTAAGGCCCAAAAACACAATTTTGGAAAAGCCATGCCCCTCACACTGTAAGGCCAACTGACTTGAAATTTGACAAACAAGTCTAGCTCAATACAGGATGTCCTCGATTTACAACATCCTCGACTTACATCGTTTCGCCAATACGTCAGAACTCGGGCTGGACCCAAATAATCGGTCGTTGTGGTGGTATCCGAATATTAATTTTGAGATCCGAATATTCGGAATACCCCCGGACCTACCAACTCTGGCATCCCACCTCACATCGCCCGTGTTAGTAAGCAGAAGACAAAAGCCGAAGACGGAGATATCCATGCTAATGCTATGCTAATGCTGTCGGACTCCGAAGCAAGATCAAACTTCTTGAAGAAGCGCTTTATGTGCAAATTATGAAGTAATTTCCTGACTGTTACTCTTGGCTTGAAATACAATAAATAGCTAAACACAGGTCCACTTTAGAAAGTATAGAGGCACCATCATGCTTTATTTTGTGTGTATGTTTTTTATGGATAAAATTCACCCATTTTTCCATCAATTTACACTCAATATCTGTTTTACCCATTTAAAATAAAACATATATACTAGAATGTGAAAAAAAATGAAGGGGTTGGAATACTTTCTGAAGTGACTGTATTTAAGCGTTGACTAGTTCATTGGTTTTTTGACTGTACATACATCTCAACATGCGGCTCTGACTTTCTGTCCTGCAGATTTCAGTCTTCTCCAGTTTCTGGAACTACAGACCTTTCTAATCTTCCTCCTGTCCATCCTCCAATGACCGGTCAGACCCAAACTAAGCACTCCATTACACCCTCAAGGATGTGTAAGGGACACCCTGGGAAGATTTTATTTTTATATGTGTTTTTCATGCAATCATTCAGCCTGAAATGTTGCATGATTAGTCAGGAGCCATTTAGATCCAAACAGATGTCAGCATTTCCTATACCCAGTAAACACAGCTGACCGACATTCCTCTTATATATATATATATATATATGTGTGTATTACATCTCAGCGTACTGACTTAAACTTCTTAATGACTGAATGTGATTGTTGTGCTTTACTATTGGAATAATTTTTTGTTACGTTAAAGCAATTTGGTTCTTACTATTTATCTAATTTTCAGCCAAACGTTATCAACTGTAACAACTGGAATACTAATTTTAACCAGTACTTGATCATTACAGTGGATTTTTTTTCTGGAATACTTTGAATTCCCTCACGGCAGTTCATCCTTTGCATTACCGAACAGTACAATTCTTTCTTCCTTCACAAAACACTGCAAATTTTACATGTTAAAGTCAGTTTTCTTACCATGGGCGGAACAACTCAACTTGTCAAAGTATTAGCATAATGTCTTCTTTAGGTCTGGATCAGGGATTGTTTGTGTTAATTCGAAAGCGTAATTATCTTATGTAACAGTACTTACACACTTTACCTCAAGAGAAACAGAATTATACAGACTGTAGCTAGAAAAATGGTAGATATTATGCAGGTCAACATATTGATTCTAAAACAATCCAACTAAAATATCTAACACGGAGCTCATTCATTACACTGCAGTTGTTCAAAAAACAAGGACAAACATCAGATACAAAGATTTAGCGAGCCACTTAGTGTGAGATACAGGCCTTTTCTTCACGACCAATCTGTCATGGAACAGCATGTTCGATGTCGATGACATGTAGAGGGTGCTGCTTCTATAGTCTAACGTGTAACACAGCAGAGAAACCAATATTACACAGATATGTTGTTGTGAATGGCAGTAGTGTCTTGTGTCTAATGTAGATAGAGTGATGTACTCGGTTTTAACGCTCATGATGAAAGGAAAGGAGCTGAAATGAAAGCACATTTAGGTCATTCATCCTTAATAGTGGCCAGTTATCTCTGTAGCACCCAACGGAGGTCATTCAGAGTGGAAATATATTCAAGCAGTGCACCAGCTTATCACACACTGGACAGACCACTAGTCAGCATGGTCACTTTGGAAAGCCATCTGACTTTAGTGTGTAACAGAAGCAGTTGTTATCACCGTCCATGCTCTTACAGGGTTCCTCAAATAAGCAAATAAGGAGTAATAAGGATGACACTAAGTCGTGACTCCAGTACTTGAAAAGTTTAAAGATTACAACTCTACAGCGGAGTACAATCCTTCAATGATGTGAGGAATTTTTAGCAGCTTTTTTGCTGGTTCCAGCGGCTCAACTGGCTCTAATGTCTGTGCTTTAAGTTCAGCTATACCTGACTGCAATGACACAAAGTAGTCTCAACTTAAAGGTACACTAACAATTAAAAATAAATGCATAAAATATGACAAGCAAATGCAGTCAGAAGATAAAACAAATATCAAAAACTTTTTATATATATATATATATATATATATATATATATATATATATATATATATATATATATACTATAATGCTATGACCTCAGTGTCTCTTTTGTTTATGCATTTTTTTTGTTTTTTTTTTTGTTTTCAGTGTTAAACTTATTTGTGCGAATGGACGAGTATGGACACAGAAACCAAGAATTAGCATTAAGAACGTGCACATACTGTGCATTTCGTCAAACTGACAGCAACTTTGAGACCAACTACGCTTCCAAAGTAATTATGTCAAAACCCCTCAGAGGCAGTGATGAAAACAGATATTGACCTACTGGACATGTCAGACTTGCCAGTCTCATATGGCAATATGTCCTCGCATCACTGAAAATAGCCGGTTTTTCACTGCAGGAACTCTGGGCAGGTGCAAGGTGTTCAGAACATTTACATTAACAGCGCCCTAGTCGGCCCGATCAGCCTTTCTCTTTGTGTAGAAAACTTACCCTGGAGTAGGTACTTTTTAATGAAAGCGGTTCAGCTGAGGTGGTTCCTGTGACAGAGAACACACACAAACATTTGGGCCATTCTAAAATGGCCAGCAAGTTCCTCGATTGGAAAATGGAATTATGTCTAACACATGAGGAAGAGGTTGCCCTTATATAATTGGGCAAAAGACAGAAATCTTTGCTAAAAATCCTCATAGAACTCTTTTGGGAAAGTTGCAATGCATACCAAGGAGAATCCTTCAGTCTTTGCAAGCTCCACACCCTCTGTATCATCAAGTCTCCTGCTGGCCACATTGCCATCAGAGAGGGCTATCCTCCTACTTGACAGGAGAAAGGTCTTAATAAAGTTCCTATCTGCTTGAATGTCAAGATGGCAGTGTACTAAGGTTGGACGAATATATCTGCTCTCAGCAACTGGCTGAGTCCATTTCTGGTTGTTTTTTTGTTTTGTTTTTTTGGTGGGGATGATTTTTGTCCTTTTATTCTGCTAATAGGCTGCCTCTAGGAATATGACTCAGTAAAAATGTACCTTCAAAGTACAATTCAGACAGGTGCTGGCAGTTGGAGCTGTGTTTGTGAAATTAGCAGCATGTATCTACAGATGCTGTGAAGTGAAAGCTGACAGAGGTGATTAAGTTACAGACATCAGTCATCACGTGTCTTAATTGTCTCAAATTTCAGTATGTAAGTTATCCAAATAATGTGCACCATGTGTCTCCTCGCTGTGTTTCATCAGTAAAAGCAAGGTTTGAAAACACCCTTAAGGTTTGGAATTTCTAACAGAAAGTCTGTTAGAAGTTTGGAAATGTAAAGGGAATGTGAGGGGAAGCAGTAGTAAACGAGAAAACATCACCCACTGTGATCTTTTTGGCGAATGCAAACATGTTGGTGACCAAAAAAAAAAAAGATTTCCCCTCCGTTCATTGACTGAACAGTACAATCTCTTTGTCACCCAGCTCCGTAGTCCGTCCACCCTCAGGACTCTCAACAAGCCTTCTGTTACATCTCAAAGGGCCCCATGGTTAAATCAGCAGGTGTTCAAGTCTCTGTGGGAGTTTTTTGTATGTCAGGAGAAAATGCAGAACCAGTGCCATGCCATTTACTTAATGTTAAAAAGCTGTGTCCTCAAGCGGTGTTTGCTGAAGATATACACACAACACCGATTAGGGTTAGGTGATAGACGCATACATCGGCTATCGGTGACTGGTTGAATCCACTGCAGGTTGTTTGCAAGGGTGATTTTTGTCCTTTTATTTTGCTAATGTCATGCTCTTATTGGCAGTTCGACTTGGTGAATAATTAACCTGTGAAGTGCAGTTCAGAGTTAATGCTAATAGGAGCTGGGAGTTGAAGTTGCATGTGTGTGAGTGCATGCTGGCAGACGTTATTAAGTTACTGTCATCAGCTATTAATTGTCTGAATAGGCTCAAATTTCAGTATAATAATGTCAGACGCCTCCATGGATATATCCGGTTGTTGACCTGATGGTGCCCAGTTGGAAAATTTAAAATCATCACCTAACCCTTACACAGATCACACAAATTAAGTCGTGAGCGTTCAAGTGTTACACTGTATTTATATCATGTGTGATGAATGGTAGAGATGAGAGAGAGTAAAGAACTATGAATGTTTATGTCCTCAAGACGGTTGTATGATCACAGAGTTGGTTCGATGAGGATTGAAATACTACATATTCACAATATAACACCATATTGAGACTGGCAGATATGAGGCATTCAGGTTTTGTTTTCAGGCACTTGTCTATTATTCAGTGCCAAGTCAAAAACTAATTTTTAGTTGATGCAAATGAAGTTGGAAGTATGTCTGAATAATGAGCTATTTGTCACTTGTTCATGTAACTTCAGTTTGAATTTAAATGTTTGTCTGCTCTGTGTTCATATTTATTTTTGTTTCTCACATGTTTTTGAATCCATGTAAACCAAACACTAATTCAATCATTAACAAATGACTTCCTCCCAGTAAGTGTTAATCTATTTAAATAAGCTGCCTATGTTGAAAAAAATGTGGAAATTATTTAGTTGTGCAATAAAACTATTCTTAACACCAACCTGTCCTTGTTGAACACTGCTGAATTTTGCTGCTTGCTGCTGTGAAACTACATAAAAAGATGTCTTACAAATACACACACAGAGTAGGAATGCAGGTTATTTACATTAATATGAGAGAAGCAACATTTATTAACAGATGTTAGATTTCCTGGAGGGCTGCACAGTGGCTCGGTGGTTAGTACTGTCGCCTCACAGCTCGAAGATCCCCGGTTCGCGTCCCAACCTGGGCCTGGGATCTCTGCACATGTGTAGGTTTTCTCTGGGTTCTCCGGCTTCCTCCCACAGTCCAAAAACATGGTGTGGTTAATTGGTAACTCTAAATTGTCCGTAGGTTTGAAGTCTCTACATGTAACCTTAATGATAATTAAGCGGTGTATAGATAATGGATGGCTGTTCCTTGGAGAGTCCAGGAAATGAGGGGAAGCAACAATAAAAGTTTTCCATGAGCAAGCAGTATCCCCCCTGGACAGGTTGCCAGTCTATTGCAGGGCTACACAGAGAGACAAACAAACACACTCAGTTGAGGATTAAAAATGAACCTCAGCATGTTTTTGGACTGTGGAATTGAGCTGCAGGCCATCCATATCACTGCGATTCCTGCCAGACTGACTGACCCATGTTCAACTGCTGTTCACATGGAACCCTTCTCCACTTCGTCCTTCAAAGTTCTCATTTGAATATTTACCCACCAAGGCGGCTTTGGCTTTGCCAAAAATGAAGCTGGTCTAAGACACAAGAGAGTGCCAACACTCATGCACCAGAGGGGGCATCCTGATCTTTTTTTGTGCATTTCTGAAAGTCTCTTTCTTAAGGATGATGCATCTCTTGTGCATAGCTGCAGGTGAACTGAAGTGTTTGCACATCAGGTCTGTAAAGTCAAGCAGAAGGGGCACCTGTGCTGTTGTGGGTTGTCCCTCCATAACCTCCTTAAACCAAGAGATGGTTGCCATACAGATTTCATGGAGGGCAACATCCAGAGCCCTGGTTGCTCTGCTAAAAACCTCTTCAAAACACCAGGCTACCTTCGCTTTAAATATGGTGTCTGCCATTTGTTACCCATCATTCTCTGCACAAGAAAAGACAGTCACTGCAGTTACTTTCTCCTTCCTATCGTCCTCATCTTCCACCTCTAAGCCTGGATAATATGAGACTGGACTGCTGTAGGCCTAAAAGTAGGAGAAGGCTTGGTGACCTACTAGAACCCTTAACACTCTCCTTTTCCCTCTGTGCTATGACTAACCTTGTGGAATAAGCCTAAAAGCCAGAAAAAATCCTTTCACTCAGAGAACCAAGCCCACCCTGTTCCTCTGAGCGTGTTAGCTTAAAAACCTGGAAGCAATACCTTGAGAAGGGAACCGTTGTTGTGGTTGAACAGACAAAGGAACAGAAACAGAACTGTGACTCATAAACACATTTCTCCCTGAGTTTATTTCAGCAGACAAAATGAAATTGATTTCTAACCTAAAGAGACACTGAAAACAAAACATAACAAACCAAAAAATAGACTGCTGAGAGTTTCCATCTGCTCTGTGGTAGTTGAACAATAAACCCAATACAGCAGAGAGAGCAGTCAGAAAGATCACATCTGTTCAATTTTTTTAGCTGGGTGGTAAAGTGCAAACATTTTGAATATAGATTGGTGAGTAGAATGAAAGCCTCTGTTTTGTTACAGGGTTTAGACTGCAACACGAGTCTACATCCTGCTTCCAGCTTCATCAGTGCATCAGCTGTCAGGGCTCCAGAGCCATGTTGTCTATGCCAAACCTCCGTTTCCGAGGCTGTTGAGGAAACAAAAAGGAACCATCATCTTCATTAGACATTTGGCAGTTCTGAAAGAATGCTGAATTGCATTAAACTTACAGTGAGAGTAGCTATGACAGAGACTGAAAACCCTGCAATCAACATGTACAATTACCTATGCATGAAATAAACTACTGAATGCAATATTGCAGCTAGTGAAAAAGGATTTTAAAAACTATCTTCAAAAAATATTATTTGAAAGAGTAACAGAACATCGTTCAAGCTTTCATATATCTGAAATGATTGTAACTACTTTCTGATTAAAGGGTCTCAAGAAATTCAAAATGATCATTCTTGAGAAAATACCTTCAAAGGTTGTTTTTTTAGTTATCAAACTATTTTAAGCAACATGTGCAGCAGCCATGCCAAATAACTTCTACATTTGATAGAACTACAGTGCTGTGAAAAAGAATTCACCTCCTTCCAGATATCTGCTATTTTTGCATATTTGTCACAGTTAAATATTTCAGATCATTAGATTAATTTTAATATAAGACAAAGAAAACCCAAAATAATTTGGCAGTTGGGTTCAATTTCACCAGCCACATCCACATATGGTTACTACCAGGCCTGTTGAATCTAAACATCCCTTAAATAGAGCCTGTCTGGCATTGTGAAGTAGCTAAAGGGTCTCAAAAAGCAGTACATGATGCCAAACTCTAAAGAGATTCAAGAACAAATGCAAAACAAAGTCCTTTATATTCATCAGTTTGGAAGGGGTTACAAAGTCACAGTCTCTGGGACTCCAGCAAAGCACAGTGAGAGCCATTATCCAGAAATGGAGAAAACATGGAACAGTGGTGAAGCTTCCCAGGAGTGGCCAGTCTATCAAAATTTCTCCAAGAGTGCGTCGACATCTCATCCAAAAGATCACAAAAAGAACACAGACAAACACCAAACGATTTGCAGGCCTTGCTTGCCTCAGTTAAGGTCAGTATACAGGAAGACACTGGACAAAAACGACATCCAGTGGAGAGTTGCAAGGTGCAAACATCTCCTGACCAAAAAGAGCATAAAGACTTGTCTGGCATTTGCTGAAAAAACAGAGATGAACCCCAAGACTCTTAGGATAACATCCTGTGGACTGATGAGTCAAAGGTGGAACTTTTTGGATAGACATGGGTCCCAGTACATCTGGTGTAAAGCTAATACTGTGTAGCAGACACAGCTTGACTCTCTTTGGGATGCCAAAGGCGAGGTCCAATCAAGTAACCAACACCCATTTTGTATAGATTCTGGACCTACTACCAACATGAAACTGCCACCTTGGACACTACACAGAACAGGGAAAGCCATTGGTCCCAGGAAGAACCACCCTTAACATCACAAAATAGAATTACAGCAAGAGCCTGTTGTAATCAACATCACCACTGGTAGTTTACTGGAGCAAATGATGCCACATTCATTTCCTGACAGTATGACTGTGAGTCTCATACCTCCTGTGGAGGGATGAAGCAACAAGACACAGCAGCTTTCATTAAGTTGTGGACACTTGTGCCTTCCCTTCCTACGGACAGCCTTCATCCCTTTTTACAAACAGACACTCAAGTTACATACAGCTCTCTTCCCCAACTCTGACCCCAGCAAGCAGGGCAGCTGATAAGGAAACAACCCGAAATTCCTTCACGGCGATGTGAAAGACTGATCACAAGGTATGGCAAATGTTTAACTGCCCTTATTATGTTTAGGGTTGGCAATTACTTTTTTATACAGGGTCAATATAGGTTTGGATTGCATGTTGTAGCTTCACAAACTGATAATAATAATAATAATAATAATAATAATAATAATAATAATAATAATAATAATAATAATAATAATAATAATAATAATAATAATAATAATAAATTTTATTTATAAGCACCTTTCAGAACACTCAAGGTCACCATACAGAGGAAACAAAGTTAAAACACATTCAAATATACAGTATAAAACGTTAAAAAAAATTTTAATTTTTAAAAGAAAGAAATTTAGCAATTTTAAAACAACAGAAGGAGAAGGAGGAATGGATCTGAATATAAAATCTACTGTTATGTAGGTATGTGAACATGTCTTTTGGTTCAGGTCTCTATGACTCTATGACCAAAAAACTCACTCACTCCTACCTATAGAACAGACTCTCATCTGTTAACTCGAGAGCAGTAAATGCCAACTTTATCATTTGGTATCCTAACTGAAAGCTGTATTTCCATGCAGTCACTCATATTTGTGCATCTATTATGATTTGCCTGTATTTGTCCTGTTATGGGAATCCTTTCTCACTCTGACTCCAAGTTAAGACACAAGTTTTAATATTATAGTCAGTCATGTGTCTGCTGGATTTTATCCTGAAGAAGGAAGTGTGACGAAACATTAATCTTCACAACAGGTGTGCCATTGTTTTCAGCTTAATCTTGTATGTGTGTTTACCTTGTCATCCTCACAGCAGAAGCAGCAACAGCAGCGGATGAGGACCAGGATGAACAGCAGAAGAAGCATACCTGACAGCACAACAGCAAATGGGAATACAAATAAATTGCTAAAATTGTTTACTATACAACTGTACTCTTCTTAGGGTGGAAACCTTCCAACATCTGCATTCAGACTAAGGCTGTACAATATATAATTTCAGCACAGATATCACTGTGTGTGCATGAGCAATAGTCACATCACTGGAGAGACAATGTAAGGCAAGTGAACTTAAACACATCATGCTACAATATTTTTTGCTGCTTGATACAAATGGAAACTTGCATTGTTTTCATTTTCTGTGACTAATCTTTAGGTCTGTAGTCCACATCAGGCTTGGTAAACATACAGGCCTGCAACCGGCCCACCAGATGGTGACTTTGCAAAGTGAAAAAATTACAGAGAAGATATTCACTGCAATTTTTCCAATAAAAGTAAGTGCTTTTTTTACATTTGTCTACTGGAGGTCAGACACATCACTGACAAGCAAACAAACTGTTCATGCTGGAGCTGTCGGTAAAAAAAGGTCAGAGCTGGGGGGTTCCATAAAGGCCAAAGTTACCTTATTGTTATTATAATCTGTTCTACGTGTTCTTTTGCTGTCAGCATTGCACTCTGTGGCATCCTCATTACCAAAAAGGAGAAAAGTGGACACTGAATGTAGAAATTTCCAAGAAAAATGGACAGTTTCCTGTTTATTTACAGAGATGAATGGTAAACCTGTGTGCTTGGCATGTTCGCAGCAGGTTTCACTGCTCAAACAATGTGCTATTCGGTGTCACTATGAGCCTCATCATGACAAAAAACACAACAGCTTGCAAGGACAAGTGCAAAGCGTGACGATAAATTAATAGTTAGCAGGTCTGAAGAAACAGCAGTCTGTTTTTACCCGTAGCCGAGATATCAGTGATGCAGCAGTGAATGAGCAGCAGTAATAAATCAATGAATTCATTAATACTATTATAATAATCATGGTTGTCAGAACAATCTTGTTTTTAGGCACTAAAAGTGAAATGATGATGGCTTGAACAGTTTTCATTTTTCATTTAACTTCATACAAAGTACAAGGGTTCCGTTCCTACAGCGTGATGTAAGTTGATTTTCACCAGAAATTGGAACTCCAGTGAAAATGTAAACAAAGCAGTTATGTGCATCACGTTATGATCAGTTCTTTGGACAAGTTATGAAAACTAATGACTTTCATGCATGTTTGAATCATTTTACAACAAGACAACAGAATGTTGTAACGGACTGATATTGTTATTGATGTTGAGGTTTCAGTGTTTATTGTTCAGTTCCAGATTTGCCTAATGTCAGTGGACATGCCATGTTTAGTGAGCTCACCTCTGATTGGCTGAGAGTCAGCAGTAGAGAGAGCTGGGAATGGTGGCTAATTCTGGAGCTAAGTCATAGTTTTTTGTAGTTATTTTTGATGTTGGCTACAGCCCTCAATAGCCTGTGTGAAGGTTCAATAAACAACCAGGAAACGAGATAAAGTCTCACTCATTCATGACAGAGGGTCGCTGTTGCACTGTTTTTACAACTTAACCGATGTTTGTCAGTGTTTCACCCTGTTCCCAGCGTTTTATTATATCTATGCTATCTAGGTTGAAGAGCCATGATGAAGGGCAAAAAGTTAGCGAATGTAGTGTAATCCAAGGTGGCATACAACCAATGAATGTGAACAAATCTGTCTTATAGCACAGCGTGACTACGTATTCGTCCACTCCACTCATCAACTAGTTCCATGTAACAAGTTCCAACGTAACAATGAAACACCGTACATTAAACTAAAGACTGGCCCACAACCAGTTCCGACATAATGACGAAACGTTGTAGGTCGATGACGTTGTAAACCGAGGACCCCCTGTACAGGAAACACTGATCACATGTCTCATTTCTGAAAGATGTATGATATTTGAGTTTCAACTTTTCTGCTATCATCCTGCCGAACCTGCCTACTACTTAGTCCCCTGAATACTTGTCAGTTCTGAGTAGAAGTGTGCGTACATGAGTTACAGAGGAACATTCTGTCACCCTTCACTCACCAATGAAGATGAAGAAGACTGCCAAATAAACAACGTCCCACTCAGATTCGAACTCCAGCTTTGCCTGCAGTCTGGAGAGCACATCGTCGAACTGATCCATCATTCATTCTGCTCATAAAAGCACACAAAGTGGATGACATGTTACAGTTCAGCTCAGACAGAAGAGTAGCAGCACAGAGCAGAAAAAAGAGATTGGAAGTAAATTACATTTAAAAAATAATCTCTATATGAAGTAATATACAAAATGTATCATAAGTACATCGAATCTTACAGTACTATCAGAAAACAGTGTGAAACATTGAATTATGGGGTGATTCTACAATGGTTTATGGGATTGTTTAATGGCAAACACTTCCTGCATTCAATTTCATCCACTTACTGTAGCAACTGTAGCAAAGACGTGTCTATTTTGATGTGTGGCAAGAATGCCAGTGTTTCCTCAACAAATAATAATAAGAAAATTAAATGAAAGCAATTGAAATTTAAGGGAAATATCTGCCACTGTAGTGTTCTTGGCTGGCTAACAATTTCTTCAGCATTTAGGTTTGTTTCAGCCAAAATGAGCCGAATGCTTCAGCTTCCTCCCACACTCCAAAAATATGCATGGTGGTTATTTGGCAATTCTAAACTGGCCATAGGCTTGTGTGGGATGAACAGCTCGGTTGGTATCATGTTACATTTTTATGTGTTTATCGCTGCTGAGCACAAAACACAGTAAGAGACCACAGTGAAAACAGTCCGTTAGGCGCTTCCTTACAACACACACATTGACAACTTCTTCCTATCTCCACTGTAAATACCGGCATTTCATTTTATGTTCACTAGTAACCACTCATCATCACCATATTTACACTTTCTTACTGTATTACAATCAAAACATTTTACTGATAAACAGTATTACTGTGCCGTTCAGTAGGTGCTTACCTGTTTACAGAGCTGCTGCTTTTAGTTTTTTTCCTTCCTGGTTCAAAGGTCTACCTGACGCACCTGTTCGTCAGGTGACTGCTTTCTCTCTCATTTAAAGTGCCTGTACTGTGTTAGATCGTTTCTATGGAGGACCAAACCTGCCATCAGGAGAAATAGATAAACAAATCAATACATACGCAATTCAATAAATGAATAAAATAAATGTACAAATAAAAACCTCAAGTATTAAGTACATGTGGATGTTAATGTGACAATATGAAGAAGAAAAGCGTAGTACTCCACCAAGGCTGTTCATTCCCCCATATGGCAGTCAGAAATGCAGCATTTTTTTTTATTTAGAAATGCAGCATTTGTTTATTAGTCATTGATCAGAAATCACGGCACGATAGAATGTGGCCATTTAATATACAGTAGATGTACCTGCAAACAAAATGACCTTGCGCTGAGCACAGGTGTGTGTTACGTGAAATGCTATCCATAGCATGACCTCACCATATTGTTTTCTCTTCCAATAAGGACAACTGTAGGCTTTCAAAGCTCATTAATATCATTACAAAGATGCTCTGATGTTCACTGCCAGCACTCATATGCTTTCTGTCCCTTCTCTATCATAACTCAGTACCTTGAATGGCAAAACAATGCAAGAGGAAATGAGCCTCTGTTAGACCCAGACTGAGTTGCTCACCTCCACATCCCATGCCAACACTGTGGTCTCTCCTCTAAGCCATTTCTGAATTCCTTCATTCAGAGGGACTTGAAGCAGCTTTTGCCCTCACATTTATCATATTTGAAAAGATTGTGAAGCCAAAACATG
This sequence comes from Amphiprion ocellaris, assembly GCF_022539595.1. Taxonomy (NCBI): domain Eukaryota; kingdom Metazoa; phylum Chordata; class Actinopteri; family Pomacentridae; genus Amphiprion; species Amphiprion ocellaris. The sequence continues at coordinate 9,184,967 of NC_072784.1, read as the reverse complement.
TTTACAAATATTTTTTGCGACAGCTGCAATTTTGTTGTTTATCATGGTCTGAGAAACAGCGAGTCCTGTGAATTCCCTCACACAGCACAACTTGAAACAGCTTTTGTTTTTGTATTCATCACATGGAGCCGAAACATTTATTTTGAAAAACTGCAATGTTGCTGGTTTTCAACCCTCACACTGACCCTATGCCAACATGACCTGTCTTAATGCGGTGAATGGAAAATCCTGCTATAATTGTTCGTTTTTTAAAATTATGTATTTGTTTCTGTGTTCATTTCTTTTTGCTATCCTTTGACAGACACATGTGACGAGCCAATTTTCCTGAGGCAATGTTAAAAAAAAAAGAACATCAAGAAGAATACAATGATCAAAACAATAACAGGTGTGAGATGTCCGGTCATCTACATATGCCGCTTCCACTGCTTTACTTTCTTATTTAGCACAGAAATGCTATGAGGTATACACCAATCAGGAATAACATTATGACCACCATACTGTGTTGGTCTCCTTTATGCTGCTAAAAGTCCTCTGACCCAGTGGGACATGGACACAGGACCTCTGGGGTGTCCTGTGGTAAGTGAATTCTGTGGGTCCTGTGGGTTGCAGGGTGGGACCTACGTAGATGAGGCTCATCCTGGGACATCCCACAGATGCTCAATAAGATCTGGATCTGGGGTGTGTGGAACCTAGGTGAACAGCTTAGCTCTGTTGTGTTCCTGTGGTCACTCCTGAGCAGTTTTTGCTGTGTGTCGGGTTGCATTGTCCTGCTGAGGGTGACAACTGGTATCAAGGACTGCTGCTGACCTGCAATGTTTAGGTGGGTGGTACATGTCAAACATCCACATTAACGTCAGGACTCAAGGTTTCCCAGCAGAACATTGTGTTATAACTAGATGTTATTCACTTCACCTGTCAGTGCTCATAATGTTGTGGCTGATCAGTATAAATGACGCATGGCAGATAAGAGTGTTATACAAATAAAGAGTGACATACAATTTAAGTCACTGTATACAACACAGAGCTCACACAGTTGTTTTACTTAATAAATCAAAGAAAATTGAGAATACATAGGAATTCGCAGACAGATCCATAAACTTAAGAGCTAAAAGCACTGACAGACTGCTATTTTCTCAGTACTGGGAGAAGGTCTGGTTTTGTTCTGTGTGCAGAACCAGCAGCACCATGATGTAGAGTCGACACAGCCTCTTTTGTAAGCAAACTAGAGATGAATACAAGCTTATTAAAGTGCTGCCAGCTGAAATATTGAAGGTTAAATAAGTGATTTTGATTTTTATTGAATTCCTCCATTATTATCCAAGGAAAAGAAAAAAGTTTTTACAGAAATAACGTAACAATCTCAGAGAGAAAGAATATAATCTGGAACACAGCAATGAAGGAGGCAGCAGGACGTCCAACCTGAAACACAAAAACATGTCTCTGTATTAAACAGTTCACATCAGAAGGATTTTACTTCTGAAGTCAACTGATAAACTCACACTTTAGCTCAGCCAGACATGATGTGCTTGACAAAAGCTGAAAAATTCAAAAACAGTTTGGTTCAGTCAGTGTTTTTCTGAGGTTTGTGGCTTTATTGTCTGTTACCTTCATAATGAATAGATCCATCAGCATCTTCCTGTCCGGCCAACACCTGATTGACTTCAGCTTCTGTCATCCTCTCACCTGATCACACAAAGATTACACAACAGTCACAGCATGCTCAGTGTGGGTTAAGGCTGTGTAGAGAAAGCAACACACTGAAATAAAGAAAGATATACTGGGATAGCATTGGAAACCTTTGGAGATGCAAAAAAAGGGGTTGGAAAAATATATATAGATTTATTTAAGTTTACTAAATATGGAACAAACATAACATTTGACAAGGAAACATATCTTCACTTATCTTCACATTGTGAAATGCTTACTTCTTACTTCATTGCTTTAATTTACATGAAAAACTTTTCAACATATTTATTACTCTGCCAAGGAACGCAGCAAGTTATGTGACGATCGTTGTACGTTTGTCTGTCTGTTAGCAACGTTATTCAAAAATAGACCAACGGATTTGGATGAAACTTTCAGAGAAGGTCAAAAATGACACAAGGAACAATTGATTAGATTTTGGCAGTGATGCGGCTTATAGTCTGGATCCACGGATTTGTTAAATATTTCTGTATCATTGTGAGATAGCGACACGGCATCACTGTAACTATGACAACAAGTGAACAGTACGTCAGCTGCCTGCTGATGATCACATGATTGTGATCTTACCACACACTGGTCACCGCAGACTTATCGGGGCTTACATCATACAAGGAAAAATTGATTAAATTGTGGGGGTGTTTCCAAGTCCCATGAATTTCCACCTCCTGCTACATATTTAGGTCAGGTGATTCGGTATCTGTACATAACGTACACATGCATATCACACGCCTGTGCTCAACGCAAGGTCATTTTTTGCTAAAGATTTCATCTGTCGGAAATGATACAGCTGAGTTTGCTTTTCTTCTTTAATTTGTTCCAAAATAGATTCTGTTACTTTTCAATGCCGACAGTGTTACTTTATAAAGGAGTTTCACACATACAAACATCCATCCATCCATCCATTATCTATACACCACTTAATCCTCATTAGGCTCACGGGGGGCTGGAGTCTATCCCAGCTGACTCAGGTGAAGGCAGGGGACACCCTAGACAGGTCACCAGTCTGTCGCAGGGCTACATACAAAGACAAACAAGCACTCTCACATTCACACCTACGGGCAATTTAGAATGATCAATTAACCTCAGCATATTTTTGGACTGTGGGAGGAAGCCGGAGAACCCGGAGAAAACCCACACATGCACAGGGAGAACATGCAAACTCCATGCAGAAAGATCCTGGGAAAGCCGGGTAGCGAACCAGGGACCTTGTAGCTATAAGGTGAAAGTGCTAACCACCAAACCACCGTGCAGCCCACATACAGACATGTGAAAATTAAAATGAATCACCATACCCAGAGTGAGGAGAACATGTCTCAGCTCTGCACCCATCACCGTCCCATTTCCGTCTTTATCAAACACTCGGAGACCTTCCACAAAATCCTCATATGTCCCCTGTCCACACAGAAAGAACAACAAATACTTATATTACCTAAATAAACTGCGTTCTGGCCTATGTGAGGTGAAAACTTTGGTCTTACTTTGTCCTTGGACTGAGCAACATGTTGCAAAATTGGCAGGAACGTCTCAAAGTCCATCAGTTTATTGTGCAATTCTGTTCAAGAAAAGACACATAACGATGTCAATTTATTCTCACTGACAGACACAACATTGGTGTCTTAAATAATAAAAAAAACTCTTGTTTGTGCACCCTCAGGTTTGGGCTGTCCGAGGACTCGGGACACTTGAGCGTTGGTTGGATTTTGTCCCAGAGCTCTCATCACATCTCCACACTGAGAGAACAAAATCTTCATCTGATTGTCTGGAGTTTTGTCAAACAGCTGGAAGGCTTCTTTAAACTCTACACACAATGTTCAAACTTTGATTATTGATTATGTCTGTCTGTAAACAGCAGGTCAATCTACTGATTTTCTCTCTCTTTCTGTGTGTCTGTGTGTGTTTACCTTCAATCTGATCTGCGCTGAACTCAGTCTGAAAAAGAAGAGAAAATGCCAATACAAAAATTAATGAGTTCTTTACATACATCAGTGAGGATCAAATGAACTAAAGGAACTTGGCTTCAAATGTATTCCAACCAGACAGACCTTGATGCTGTGCGGGTTGAAGTCCAGTTTCTTTGCAGATTCTGGTTCCAGAGAAAGTTTCGCTTCTTCCTTCTTCTGTTCTGGTTTCTTTGGTGCCATGACAGAAGAGAAATGAAAACAAGTAGAGCAGAAGAGAGAGGACAGAGAAGACAAAGTGCAGAAGAGGGAACCAAAGAGACTTCTCTGTGAGACGGTTTAAATACTCTTCTTACTCAGAGCTCATCAGGTCCATTTAAGGTCACAGAATAAACTAATGAATGAATCCTCTCAGGATTTCTGCTGAAGAGAGACACTCTTTAAATAGAAGTCAAACAAATTCCACAAGCCTCTACTGAACTTGCATCTATTGACACTGCCTTAAATAGAGAACATCTACTGTTCTCTGTCTTTTAGCTTGAGTGGTTCTGTTTGTCTCTGGGTCAGAAACAATACAGACACTCTAGAAACAGATTGGTCCAATTATTTCCTAATTAACACTTTGGGGTTTAAAAACCAGAGGCTCCAAGCTGTTCACATACTCTGTTGACTGCAAAAAATCTGATTATTTTTTAACCATTTTAGCTAAAGCACGTTATTGTGCACTATACACTCACCGGCCACTTCATTAGGTACACCTGTTCAATTGCTTGTTAACACAAATAACCAATCAGCCAATCATATGGCCTCATCTCAGTGCATTTATTCATGTAGATGAGGTTAAGACAACTTGCTGAAGTTCAAACCAAGCATCAGAAAGGGGATTTAAGAGACTTTGAATGTGGCATGGCTCAGTGGTTAGCACCGTCGCCTCGTAGCCAAAAAAAGAAAATATGCAGTGAGCAGCAGTTGTGTGGATGCCATGAGAGATCAGAGGAGAATGGGCAGACTGGTTGGAGATGATAGAAAGGCAACAGTAACTCAAATAACCACTCATTACAACCAAGAAATGCAGAATAGTGAATGCACAACATGTTGAACCTTGAAGAAGACGGACTACAGCAGCAGAAGACCACACCGGGTGCCACTCCTGTCAGCTAAGAACAGGAAACTGAAGCTACAATTCACACAGGTTCACCAAAACTGGACAATAGAAGATTGGAAAAATGTTTCCTGGTCTGATGAGGCTCCATTTCAGCTGCAAGATCAGATGGTCAGAATTTGGTGTAAACAACATGGTTCAGGCTGCTGGTACTGTAATGGTGTTGTGGATATTTTCTTGGCACACTTTGGGCCCCTTAGTACCAACTGAGCATTGTTTAAACATCACAGCCTACCTGAGTATTATTGCTAACCATGTCCATCCCTTTATGACCACAGTGGACCATCTTCTGATGGTTACCTCCAGCAGGATAATGCTTCATGTCACAAAGCTCAGATCATCTCAAACAGATTTCCTGATCTCAATCCAATAGAACCTTTGGGATGTGGTGGAACAGGAGATTGGCATCATGGATGTACAGCTGACAAATCTGCAGCAACTGAGTGATGCTATCATGTCAATATGGACCAAAATCTCTGAGGAATGTTTCCAACACCTTGTTGAACACATGCCATGAAGAATTAAGGCAGTTGTTATTAGGTGCACTTTTGCGAGCAAGGTGCACCTGATAAAGTGGTCAGTGAGTGTATATTGTGCTACAATTATGTTATGTTAGGAAGGTGAATACTTCATCATCCAGCCTCAGTTCCCTCATCAGGACCAGCAGCCAGAGATGCTTCCCTTTTTCTTGTTTCAGTCTGACATGTTGCTTCTGCCCACAGCTTCGAGTGTTAACGGCACATATGAGAAAAATTTTTTAATCAAAAGCCTAAATTATATCTCAGCCTGCAATATTTCATTGTATAACTTCCTGAGGTGGTAAAAGTCCATAGTAGCGTGTTACCTGCAAAGTTTTAATGATGCTCTACAAATCAGTGTTAATGTTCCAGCACTGCATTGTGGGATACAGGAGGTGAGGTCAACTGGTCCATCTTTTCTGAGTAAGTATCTCAGAGTACATTTGGTGTTTGGCGAATTGTACACTTATTTGTCATACTATATTTTAACCAAGTCTGGGCAAACTGCAGGTATAGTAGGTGATTTTGGATGCAATCTAAGGCTTTCTGTCTGCTGTATTCTCAGTAGCTGAGCTTTAGAGTAGGATGTGTCTGCAGACCTGGAGGCTGCACTTTTCAGGACCCATTAAACCCTGCAAATGGCCACAGTTTAACTAAAGAAAGCTGCTGTTAAACCAACTCAGCTTGTTTGCTGATGTGTTTCATTCAGTCATAGTGTGATCTTGGCAGCTCAGCTCTCAGACGGCAATTAACTCCAGCCAGCATATTAATTAATACTTCAGATGATAAAAGCATGAAATGATCTCTGTCAATAAGCTGCAACAACTGTCAGTGTGAATGCTTGTTTTTAATACTCATTGTTTTGCAGTTTTAATTGTGTTAATAATTTTGACGTTTTTCGATGCATCAATGCTATGGGGTTACGTACAGAGTTGTCCTTGCATTTTGCCTCTTTCAACTTTTCAAACCATCCTGTTTGAGATCCAGAGGCCACAGCAGATGATTCCATTATTATTTTACTGATAATGACATAAGTACGCTAATTACACTGTCCAAATGCAAGTCTTAGCAACCAAGCTATCACCATTATTGTAATAAGAATTAAACCTTTCAAACTTTAACTTGTGAGTTAAAAAGCACTATTTGGGTGGAATAAACCTTTAAAACTATCGGCACTTGGACATGAAGTAGTACTTCATGTGGAATACTCCTCAAATAAACCTTTCAAAGTTCTGATAGAGTGAAATCATCCTTTAAAACCGCAAGATGTTCACTTTAGTGATCATCCATTGCTCTTGGTGGCGCTGTCTTGAATAAATGGATGTAAATGTAAGGTCCTAGAAGTGTAGACTAATGGTGTGTGACACTGCAAGATTTGGTATCGACCCGACACCAAGTAAATACAGGGCCACTATCGATACTGATACCAATACTACAGACTAACTTTTTCAGTAGTTGGTAGGTTTAGAACAAAGGTTAGGTGCTGTATATGGTCTGGAATGAAGATTGTGTTGTAAATGCTAACAGTGTTTAAGAATCAGACTAATTCCTGGGTAGGTTTTCTGTGGGTCAGACGAGGAAGAATCTGGGTTGCCAATGAAATCACAAAGCAAGGGATAGCCTCCTGAAACAGTGTTCATTTTTGACAGTTTGGTCAATATTCAATACTTCTGTCACTGAAATAGGAAATGCTTTTTTAAGATGCATTTTCACATTAAATTTTTCGCAGTTACTTTTGTAATGATGAATACAAAAAATTCCCCCCTTATGGTTATTGTCTGATAATAAAGCATGACAGACATTGTCAGTTTGTCACGCCCACTTGGTCCCACCTGGTTACAGATGAAGCATCTCACTAGCTGAACATTTGCTTATTCACAGACACTACATTTACCAATGTTCCCTAAGGGACACTGGTAAATGTAGTGTGCAGACTGTGGTAGATGCTGCTCACACGGTGCTAGTCTTTGTAATTGGCATGCAGGAGGGAAACTGAGACTAAAGTATCGATCTTATTACACTGGTGTCATTCAATATCAATGCCAACGCTGGTATCGATTTTATTGATATTTGTATCGATCTACCCACCTCTAGTGTGGACCTATTGGTACGGTCCTGAGAGTCTGCAGACTTGTACTGTTGGAATGTTATGGTTTAGCCAGACCCATTTAACCACACCTCAGCGGTCTCTGTAGTTTCAGGACAGATGAATAGAAATCTGTAGCAGCAGCAACACTGATGACATCCAGAAAATAAATAGAAATACTGTGAAAATTAGCCGACCGAAAAATTCTACATGGGATCCTTCCATGCTGCTTCCTTCATTCATCTGTTCCATCTTTTGCACTTATTCTGTGTTGCCAGTAGGGGGTAGTATAACTCATTAATGAGTCTCCAGCTGTCAGCTGTGAAAGGACTTTACTGCTGCTGCTACATGAGCTGTTCTGTTGGATGGACACAGCCTGAGGTCTGTCTAAAACCCTACAAAATACAGTATTCTGATAATGACTGATGCTGATATTGATACTAATTGATACTGGTATTAATACTGATTGATACTGAAGCATCAGTGACGGGAATGTTTGAAAATGCACCAGTCTCCTGAAAGCTTCAATGTTCCTGCTGCTTCAAAGCTCCAAACTGGCTGTAAAACACAAGAAGAGTGTTTACCTGTTTGAGTCTGAAAGTTTCTACATGTTTGTGAAAACTTGAATAAAATAAGAATAACATATTTCTGACTTGAAAGGATTTTCCCAATACATTATATGGAGTGGCTGTGACTCCACTGACAGAGTTGGCAGTTTGCTCCATGTACCAAAGTGACCTTTGTCAAAACACTAAAACCCCAAGTTGTTCCCAGTAGTAAGTGAGCATCGAGCTCTGTGTGTGAAAGTCGACCTTAGCTCAGGACATCTACAGTTACAGAACATTAAAGGGTCAGCATTCATCATTATGATCCTACAAAGGATCAAGTAGGTACAGAAAATAAAACACTGATAAAAGTTACTAGTTCAACAAAACCGACAGGATGCTTCACTGTTACACTCATCTTTGTAATCTGCAAACAAACTGCTTTTTGTGGAAGCATATTCTTCACATTTTGATTCTACAGTTTATCTTCTGACAGCATAGTTTTTGTCTTGGTGCACAGACAAGTTTCTCATCAGAAGAATGACTTTCTATCTTAAAAACACCCCCCAGCAGAGTTCTCTTTACATGCTGTATTTAATGTTTACGCCTGTTGTGCTTCTTTTCAACAGCTGTTGTCTCACTTAAACTGCTACCTTAACTCTTGGTTTAAAGGAAGGAATACTGAACAAGTAACTAAATAATGTTCATTAATGAAGTCATTGTTTACGTTTTGTTTTTATGTCAGCGTTATGTTTTGTTTCAGCAATGCATTTCTATAAATAACAAATGAATTAAAGTTATGATGGGAACTGATGAACATGTGGCTTAATGTGTGTGTGCGCATGTGTGTGTGACACACTACCTGACCTCTCAGGTTTCAGTCGGAGAGGCGAAGCAAGGCGACGCTCGAAGACAGCAGCAGTAAGACAGGCAGGGAGACAGACAGACAGACAGACAGACAGACAGGGAGAGAGACAGACAGACAGACAGACAGACAGACAGGGAGAGAGACAGACAGACAGATAGATAGCCAGTTAGACAGATAGACAGGAAGACAGATAGACAGGAAGACAGACGTCAGATAGACAGGTGGACAGACAGACGGACACGCTGCTGATGTTTACTGGAGTTATTCTTGAATCTACAGCAGGTAGGACTGAACCATCCTGTGTTTATTTCACTCTGTTTACACAGAACCGGTCCCCGTTGGTTCTGCTGGACTTTGTGTTGTTCTGTGTTTGAAGTTGCTTTCAAAGTGTGTGAAGTTTTCCTCCTGAGATTTATCTCTGGATGAGCGACATCCTCACGCTAACAGGAGTTAAGCTTCTGGTTCTAATCCATGGGAACCAGAATTTTTGAGATGTTTCAGTGTAATATTGAATTTCTGTAAATACTGAAAAAAGGCAAAAATGTTCAGTAACTGAGTCTGTGTCAGCTGACTGTGAACGCATCATTCATGTCGTCTGCATGTTTACTGTGTTGTACCTGAACGCATCGTGTGTATGTGTGCGTTGCGTGTCCGTCATGGTTGTGGCTCGTCTGACTTCTGTACTCATTAAAACTGTTTTTGTGAATGCTGTTAGCGTGTGTGTGAGTGTGTGTGGTGTTGTGTAGCACACCTGCTGTGCTGCTGTGACACTGATCCTCTCAGTCGTGCTGAGTGTAAGTTGTGTGTCTGTCATGTTGTGTGTTTGTGTGTGTTGTGTCTTCATTTCTATCTTACATGTTGTGTGTCTGTATGTATGTTCAGGGTCTCTGTGTGTGTGCTGGTTTAGGTTCAGTAACTCAGGTTTAGGTTTATGGTCAGGTTTCGGTTTAGGGAGTTAGGGCTGGATATAAGTTTAGATTAAGAGTCTGGGTTAGGTTTAGGTTTGGGGTTAGGTTTAGGCTTAGGGTCAGGGTCAAGGTTAGGGTTAGGATGGAGACATTTTCTCAATGACTCCCCCCATTGAACTGGGTTGGGGTTAGGTTTAGATTCAGATTTCGGGACTTAGGGTTAGTGTTAGGGCTAGGTTTACGGTGTGTGAGAGGCTGCAGCAATTGAAGGGTTAATGACAGCTTACTGTAAAGGTTAAAGGCCAAACAACAGATGTGGATGAAGAGGCAGCTTCAAGTTTGCTGGTTGAAGCTGGACACAGGTTCAGATTTTAGGTTTTATTGTGAAAAGGTTGAAGGTTCATCAGCAACGCATTTGTTCAATCGACACCAAAACAACAACTTCAATATTTGGTTAATAAATTCATTAAATTTACATTCACAGTGCATTTTGTTGAGCTGAAAGTCTTTGTTTCTCACTCTAAGATTATTTCATTTTTCAAAACATCAGTATTCGACTTTGATCATGTTTCAGGTAACTGAGTGACCGTAACTAATAAGTTAAAGAGAAGACACAGCCAGGGACTCTCGGGTGTCTCACTGGGAATATTCTTAAATCTTTACATGTTGTGAGTGGATAAGCTGCTGACAGAAACCAGATGACCAGTCTGTCTTAATAGGAGACTGTATCAGTGAGCAGCAGCATTGCAGCGCTACATTATCCACAGATCCATGTGACTCAGAATAGTTTTAAAGAGGAGCTCATCAGCTGGATGATGAGCTTCAGGTTGGGTTTTATAAGACGGACTGCTGACTGAGGTTAGAGTTTAAGATAAGCCAGCAGGCACAGTATTTATAGGCCAGCTGACTGTTGAACAAGCTGATCAGGGATCAGATATTAACAACTGCTGCCACCAACAACTGCTGCAGTTTAAATTAGCTCAGTGTGGCTGTGGCCAGGCTAACCGCTAACTGAGCAGGGTCACACAGAAAGGTTAACAGTCTGCCAGAGGAAATAGCATTTAGCTGGTCAGATTAGCGCTGCTAGCATCAGTTCAGGAACGTAAGTGTGCTATAAGACGAGGTGGCAGCTCCTGACACAGGAAACCTTTAATATAGATGGATTATCACACATATCTGGTTACTGAAGCTATCTCTGCTCAGTGTTGAAAGAGGAGTGGCAGCACACAGTGGCAAGCCAGCAGAAACATGTGTGCTGCTAGCTGCTAACATCTAAGCTAATCAGCTAAGAGCTACGTATGTGAAGCTTACACAGTGTAAACCAAGAGCTCTTAGATATGTCCATGCTAATGTTTGCTGCATCGTGTCACATTCATTCACTCAAATTTACTCAGACAGACTTTGGAACTCTTGGCTTCACAGATGTTTGCAGTGCTCAGGTGTGTTTCACTGCTTCATCAGGGCAGACAGAAGAGGGCTCAGGTTGATTCAAGGTTCTCATCACCTTTGCGGCCTGCAGTTGCCAATTTTTAACATGAGGACCAGAGATGTGTCATTAAAAGTCAAAGCAACCTTTATGAGGCTGAAAAATGATATTAAAAGCATCTCCCTCATCTGTGAAGATGATGGAGGAGCAGAATGAACTCTGAGCTGCTTCATCCTGCAGCAGAACACGAACCTCATCGCATTTCACTGATATCAGCCGCCTCCGTTCTGCACAACCCGGCAATCAAATGTAGGGTTGAAGTTCAAAAAGGATGTCTCAGTTCCTGAGCTGCAGGTAGAGGAAGGAAGAGCTCAGATGTGTCCTGCAAGAAGAACCTTCAGGACCTGTGATGTACATCAATCAGGCATGACATAATAACCACCTGCCTAATATTGTGTTGGTCTCCTTTATGTTGCTAAAACTCCTCTGACCGAGTGGGACATGGACACAGGACCTCTGGGAATTTCCTGTGGCACCAGTGATTTCTGTGGGTCCTGTGGGTTGCAGGGTGGGATCTACCTAGATCAGACTTATCCTGGGACATCCCACAGATGCTCAGTAAGATTTGGATCTGGGGAGTGTGGAACCCAGGTGAACACCTTAGCTTTGTTGTGCTCTCTTGGCCACTCCTGAGCAGTTTTTGTTATTTCTCGGGGTGCATTGTCCGGCTGAGGGTGGCAGCTGGCATCAAGGACTGCTGTTGAAATGGGGGGGTTGCTTGACCTGCAACGTTTAGGTGAGTGGTACATGTCAGACATCCACATGAATGTCAGGACTCAAGGTTTCCCAGCAGAACGTTGCATTATAACAAGATTATCGATGTTCTTTACTTCACCTGCCGGTGGTCATAATGTTGTGGCTGATCGGTGTAAAAGAGGCAACAGCTGGATGACACAAACCACGTCAACAACAGGACTGACAAGTGTGTGTATAGAATATAAAATATATATATCTCTGCATTGATGTGACATGATTTTGGGTGACAACACTCTTCGATGCTTTACTACACGTGTTAATAAAAAATATGAATCTATGACATCTGTACATCCTGGTCACATTCTGAACATTGTGAATTAACAGTAAACACAGGTTTCTAGTAAATTTAAGTAAGTCAGATTTACCTTCCTGATTGGCCGAGTCAGTCACCTGATCTACACCTGAGCATGCTCCGTCCGCTGCACTGAAGTTTATGGTACGCCACAAACAAAAACTGTGTCACAGGAGGCTGATGTTGTTGTTTTGTTGTTGTTATTTGCTGCACTCAGATGGAGGTCCTGTTGCCGAGTAACGGCAGGGTTAGCAATGTAGTTTTTTCATTTAAATTATTCAAGAAAAATAAGACTGAATGAAGTTTTACATAGACACACACAGTAACACACACAGTAACACAATAAGACACATAGACACACACAGTAACACAATAAGACACATAGACACACAGTGACAATCACATTAACACACGGTAACACGCAGACACACACAGTAGCACACATGAACACACAGACACACATACATTAACACATGGTAACACACAGACACACACACAGTAACACACACAGTAACACACACATGCACAATTGCAAAACATTTGGCAGTTTTTCAGTTACAAGTTTCTTGGCATCTGAATTGCAATGTGATCCTCACAAACTACACACACGGGAACACAAATGTGTGTCTGTGTGTGTGTGCGTGCGTGCATGTGTGTGTGTCTGTGTGTGTGTGTGTCTGTGTGCGTTGGTCGTACAGATTTCAGACAGAAACTGAAGTCGGCTGTCTGTGAGTTTCGATACGACTCAATCAGACACACACACAGCAAAATTTAACACCAACATTTGGGACCAACAAACCTCTAGAGGAGACAAATTTATCAGAGTGACACACAAACATCAGACACAAAGTCTGTACACATATATAATGTCTTCACATCATCAATATTTCTATATTTATTTTTTCCCTTGATAAATAAAATCATCATTTAAAAACTGCATTTGGTGTTTACTAGAGTTATGTTTTTCTAATATTTACATTTGTTTGATGATCTTAAACATTAAAGTCGGGAAAAAATGCAAAAAAAAAATAAGACTTTGAGAAGGGAGTAAATATTTTTTCATGGCACTGTCAGAAATGAGTCAAGAATAACATACAACCACTAAAACAATTTTTTCTGTTCAGGAATGCAAGCAAATTATTGTAATTTGGCATCTCAATCAAAAATTAATAATGTGCTTTATTATTTTATTCTGCTTTTGTGTAAAACAGTAAATTTGAAAATTCATTGATAACAACAATAATTATATTTTAGCATAAAAATATCACTTTGATTAAAGTGCTTGCACATACTGGTGGATTAACCATTATAGAAACATAAAATAATGGTTTGGTATTCAGCAATACTGCTAATTTAGGACAGTGGTGGCAAACATTTACACTGGGTGGTGTCATGTGACCACCTAGTGGCCCACCAGTGCACGCCCACCAAGCAGGCGATATTCAGGTGCATTTGCGCATAAGAAAAAATGCCCCTGTGGACCTGTAGCTTGTTCGTGCTCGCAGCAACATGTTTTGCATCGAGGTGATACCGTCGGCTTGAAGTGCTGCGGAGATAAGAAAACTCTTTATTGCACAGTTTGCACACAGCCACGCTCTTATCCAAGCTGCCATCAGGAAGAGTTTTGAAAGAAAATTTTTCGCCCAACAAGCTAAGCAATGCAGTCTCATCTTCCATCACTGTTCACCAAACTTACTTGTGAACCAGTGTCCTGTGTATCTTCTTTGCAGCTGGTAAACAGACTTTAGGTTCATTACCGCCACCTACTGGGCTGGAGTGTTCATCAGTGTTACCGGTGTGCCAGAAAAAACTCCACTGAGAAAGGGCCAATTAAATGCGCTATTGTTTTTAACGCATTATTTTTTTCTGTAATTAATTAATCGAAATGAATGTGTTAAAGTCCCAGTCCTAATATATATAAATATATAAAACTATCTTCTCCTCATCCTTCGTTGGCTGTTTTGTGTAGAACTTTTGACATGTGAGTAGATCACACCTGGGTGCACGTACAGTACATGTACATGAAAAAGCTAAACAGGCCTTGACTCACAGAAGAACTGCTCCATAGTTAAAAAAGTATGTTAGATTTCTGTGCCATAAAACTATTAAATATAGAATTAATACACATCCTAATCTCCACATGGAAGCTTTGGTTTAAAGAGAAAAACTTTTATGTGAATATTCAACTATTAAACATCCTGGTTTCATCCTGGCACTTCAGGGAAAAAAAATGGTTCAGAAAAATTTCATAGTCAAATATTGTTCACATGCTTTCATGTTGTCACCGTTGTAATAACTGACTCATTTAAAGTAAACTGAAACAGTGACCAGTAGTTAAAGTATTTCACACATCAAAGAAGTGTGAAGTCAAACATTCTTCAGTAAACTAATCGGGGAAAAAAGTTTGACTGGTTCTCTACTTTTAAATGAATTGAGGTGTTTTAGGTCAAAATAAAATCACTAGCAGAACTGGCGGATATGAACACAGGTTGTAGATATTGAAGTGTTTACCGTTAAATTTTACCTGAAATGATCTGAACAGCGCCCCCTGTCTGCTGGAGTTCTCTGCCAGCTGTGGTCTGTCATTCACTTCCTGCTCTAACACTTGGTTTGACTTCAGCGAGGAGAGAGACAGGAAATACCGGACGTTTCTGTCCGAGTCCAACAACATTCTGCAGTCTACTGTTACACACACGCACACACACATGCACACACACACACCTCTACACACACACACCTACACACACATATCATGGTGTGTGTGGCTGCATTAAAAGCAGAAGGACTTTTCTCTATCAGTGTGACACAACATCACACTCTGCTGGAACAACACTGATAACAGCTGTGTGTGTGTGTGTGTGTGTGTGTGTGTGTGTGTGTGTGTGTGTGTGTGTGTGTGTATTCATCAGTCACCTGTCTCTCTCTCAGAAAAAGACAAGTGTAATTTTATTAACCCTCGAATGTCTGAGCGTTTCTCAGCTGCAGTTCTTTCAGGAAGAGCAGAACATACTGAACTCATGTTCCTTTGTAGCGAAAAAATAACAAATATTTCTAAGATTTAACTCAAGAGAAACTGAGTTAGTCAGACTGATAGATTTCATGTTTCTGTAACTTCTCTCAGAGTGACATCAATCAGTAAACACTGATCGCAGCCATATGGTCGGCGTTAACCTGAAACTGACCGTGGATGGACAGTTGAGTAATATTTTAGCTGATTCTGGACCAACTGAAGAGTTTTAGAGCCTCCGTCTGCTTTTCAAAGTCATGGCTCCTCTTTTCTTTTCTGCAGCTGAAGATTTTCTAGCACTTTTTCAGATTTTCTGGATTCACAAGCTCCAAATTTGTCCTGGAAAACAACTTATATGTTGATAGCAGCCAATGTAGGCAGCTCAGGGACTAAATGAGTTCAGCTTCAGTCACTTTGTTTTCCTCATGCTCTGGTTCTGCTGGTAAATGATGTGAATAATGAACAGCAGAGAAACCAACTCCTCCTCTTCATCTTCAGGTTCAGCTTCATGTGCAGAGCAGCAAAGTAAATGCTGCTCTGAAGTAAACCTGTAAGCAGCTGCAGCTCCAACAGCAATCCCAACAGACAAACATCTACATCAGTGCTGCACTTTAGAACTGAAGACTCCTCATGAAAGATGGTGACATCGACGCTTCTACCAGACTGAAGCTAAAGCGCTGTCATGTGACCACCTAGTGGTCCACAAGTGACACGGCCACCAAGCAGGCAATATTCAGATGCAACACGTTTCCATGCGAGAATATTTTTTTTGAAGCATGGCTCATCTTTGCATGTGTTTGTTTTTATGTTTTCTTGTGTTGTTGCTTTAACCTTTGAGGAAACTATCTGGTTCTATATATTTTACATTCTATTTTGTTGTAAATTTTGATGAGGGATTAAGTTTTTCAAAGTTTATGTTATCTTATTTTAAACAGAAATAATAAGTTACAGTTTATACCTTTCAAATATTGTAAATTTTAAATTTTATGTAGATTTTAATTGCCTTCAACGCCATCTGGAGGTGAAAAATAAGACTGACATGATGAGCGTTAATGCGGTTTGTCTCTGTCAGTCTGTGTGTGGCGCCGGTTATCACAAAGACAAGAGGCTGAATGACATGTTAGTGACGGACACACACATTTACAAACACAGATACACGAACGTGCACGTAACACACACACCTTTAGTTTAAAGCAGAGATCGAGCCAACGGCGGCTGTAACAGTAAGACTTGTTTTCTACTATCATTAGTGTTTCTGTTGTTTAATATTTTAATAATCATGTCTTCATATATGTTGGATGTGATTGTGTATTTTGTACATGTCTACACATTTGCATGTTTATGCTTTATATTTGCATGTGTGAGTAACAAAGAGAAACAGAGACAAACATTCAATTTAGACTGTAGACTAAATGTTGATGAGTGTGAGTTCTTCATTTCATCCAAGATGTTTAAATACAGCTGAATGTCTGCATTTTGGGAGCTCATAAACGTGTAGTTGTAAACAAAAGTTTACACTTGGAAAGACCATTTATATCAACTCCAACCCTATTCAACTGTCTTTTATTTCAAATTTCCACATTTAATAGCTTGGACAAACACATTTAAAGATCTTCACATGGTATTTATTAATGAAAAACAACAGGCCACGCTGAGATACGGTGTCAATTGCCCCAGTTTGTATACCCTCTTAATGCTGCTGCGTTACTAAATGTTGCCTTTTGTGGTATCTGCTACTCCTGCTGCTGCTGTTTACTCATTAACTACCACTGGAAAAATGTTGTTAAAATGTTGATAAGATATTGGTGAAATGTTGATAAGATGCTGCAAAGATGTTGGTAAGATGTTGTCAAAATGTTGTTAATATGTTGGCGAGATGTTGGTAAGATGTTGATAAGATGTTAATATGTTGGTGAGATCTTTGTAAGATGCTGTTAAGAAGCTGGTGAGATGCTGGTAAGATGTTGTTAAGATGTTGTTAAGATGTTGTAAATATGTTGATAAGATGTTCGTAAGATGGTGGTACGATGCTGACAAGATGTTGGTAAGATTTTGTTAACGTAAAGATGCTGGTAAGATGCTGTTGGAACGTTTGTAAGATGTTGGTAAGATGTTGGTAAGATGCTGGTAAGATGTTGTTAAGATGTTGTTATGATGTTGGGAAGATGTTGGTAAGATTTTGTTACGATATTGTTAAGATGTTGATAAGATGTTGGTAAGATGCTGGTAAGATTTTGTTACGATATTGTTAAGATGTTGATAAGATGTTGGTAAGATGCTGGTAAGATTTTGTTAAGATATTGATAAGATATTGATAAGATGTTGGTAAGATGTTGGGAAGATGTCAGTAAGAGGATAGACCGGAATAGTTGTTGCTCATCTGTAGATCACAGCATCAATGGTGACTTGCACTCTGAATGAGTTGAGGTGAATGGTGCTTTTATTGCCACTCTATTGTCAAGAATTAACCAACTGAAATTCAGTTTTCATGGCTGGTTACTGCTTTCTACACAAACACCAGTGTTTATTTTACCAGCATACAGTTCAGCGCAGTGCAGGTCACATTAACTCAACCACGAGTGTTCATACACCTCTGACAATCAGCTCTGGACTTGGCCGTTGAGTTTGTCTGTTAGAAGAACACTCATCACTCAATCACAGGCATTTTTATACAACAAATGAATCACACATAAATCACTTTATTCCCACTGATGCTGAATATGAGCAGGTGGAACTAAACTGACCTGCTGTGCTTCAAACACTTCACTATTCACACCCTCATCTCAGCACTGACAGCAGAGAAAACGTGTGTGTGTGTGTGTGTGTGTGTGTGTGTGTGTGTGTGTGTGCGCGCGTGCGTGTGTGTGTGTGCATGTGTGCGTGTGTGTGTGTGTGTGTGTGTGTGTGTGTGTGTGTGTGTGTGTGTGTCTTGCTGTATTTAGCTGCCTGTAGCCTAATATTTGTGGGAACCAGAGGAGTCACTGAGTAGGTGGACAGCCTGACCAACAGACAGACAGACAGACAGATTGTTCTCCAGGGGGCTTCTTTCTCAGATCTAAAGTTTCACATCTGAAATCTTTCACCAGTTCACTTGTTTACTGGTTCATTGGTTCACTCAGTAGCTCTACTGATTATCAGCACTAAACATTATTGATCGTTGTGTAGCACAGCGTTGTATTGTGTGGATTGCAAGCAGACAAAAGTCCATGTCGGATTAGAACATGTTTTAACAAGTTGTTGTAACACGGAACATGTTGTCCTGGACTCCTCCAGGAGGACAGTCGTCTGAAACTGAGACCTTCACAGTTTGAAAACAGCATGAACTTGGGTTTGTCTGTGTGACACTGTAGTGGATTACAGGTGACTGAACAGACTGCAGGAATTAAATGAGCTTTAGATAACTGTGTCATCGTTTTTGAGCTATATTATATATATTATAATAGTTGAATGATATGGAGAGCAGCAGTGGTCCTCATGTGGAAGCCCTGATTGAGGACTGAAGGAAAGACCCAGCAGAGTTAACTAGACATTTAAAAACCAACTGCTTCTGTTGTCTGTCTGCTAACTGGTTCACTGTGTCCAAATCAGTGAGTTGCACAATATATCCGACTGCCACTGCCTCAACACCAGCATTCAAACTTTCTCAGTCTCAGTTAAAGTCATGAGCTGTGTTCTACCTGAACAGTAGTAAATGTTTTAATGCTGATCAACAGATCACACATAGGCGATCAACCAATCAGAGCACCTTCTTCATCAGGAGCACAACAAACACACTTTTAGAACTCAATGAGAATGAAGTTGTTCAACGCTCTGAACTCTAGTGTCTGTCTCATTTTTCTTCACTGTGGTTCATTTTTCAATCTAAAGTCCTGCAGAAACAGAACAACATGAAGAAGGAGAGAGAACTCAGAAATGTCTTCTGTCAATAGGACTCAATTACACATCATTTAAAAGTTAATTATTTTACAAAAATGTCAATAAAAACCTGGAAAACCATTGTGTCCAACATGTTTCCTCAGATGTTAAAACTCTGAACTAAAGTTGTCTCCTCTATCTCCATGTTTCCCCCTCCAGACTTTTTTTCTCTACTCTAAGCTGTAGAACGATGTTTCACCATGCTGAATGTACCGTCCAACAACTCGCTCCTCTGTTCACTGTTTTTCAGCCATGCTGCATTTATTTTACTGATCCAGTAGCTTTGATTTTCCTCCCAGTCTCTCTGTGGAAGCACTGCCTGCAGTCCACCTGAAAGCTCTCTGAGAGATTAGGAAAGGAAAAGGGGAGGAGGAGGACACGAGGTCGGCGGTTGATCAGAGGGAGGTGAGGAGGGTCTGAAAGAAAATCATGTTGGAACACAGAGAGGAATGAAGTGTGTGTGTTACTGTGTGTGTCAGTGTGCGTCAGTGTGTGTGTGTTGGAATGAGCTGGGTCATCGTACTCTCTGTAATTTTACACCAGAGGGTCAAACTGATGACTCCTAGCAGCTGCTGCTGCCATGGCAACGAAGGGCGGGGTCACCCCTGGCAACAGAGACACGAGGGGGGGTGTTACTGTGTGTGTCTGTGTGTAATACTGTGTGTGTTTCTTTGTGTTTCTGTGCGTGCTACTGTGTGTGCACGTACAGAACACACACAGTTCTTCATCCTGATGATGTATCTCCTTCAGATGATGTATCTCCTCCTGATGATGTCGCTTCTCATGATGATGTAGCTCCTCCTGATGATGTAGCTCCTCCTGATGATGTCACTCCTCCTGATGATGTCACTCCTCGATGATGTAGCTCCTCCTGATGATGCATCTCCTCCTTCTGATGATCTATCTCCTCTTGATGATTTATCTCCTCCTGATGATGATGGAACTCCTTCAGATGATTTTCTCCTCTTGATGATGTATCTCCTCCTCCTGATGATGTAACTCCTCCTGATGCAGTACGAGAGGAGTTGACATGTTTGCCGCAAACCTCAGTCCATCACGGTCTCTGTCTGTTGTTTTCAGCACTGACTCTGTGACGAGTTCTCATACTTGTTTTTGTGTGTTTTTCTTTGGATTTGTTTCCATTAGGGCAGGGACATTAACGCGTTAATTTCGATTAATTAATTACAGCGCAAATAACGCGTTACAATGATAACGCAATTAATTGCACCCTCCTCAGTTCCCTCGTTTCTGGCACACGGTAACTCTGATGAACACTCCAGCCCAGTAGGTGGCGGTAATGAACCTAAAGTCTGTTTGTAGCCATGAAGAAGAAGCACAGGAAGTACTGAGTGAAGTCAGACACTGGTAAACAGTGAAGGAAGATGAGATTGAGCTTGTTGGACAGAAGGTTTCCTTTTAAAAATCTTCCTGATGGCAGCTTGGATAAAATCCTGGTTGTGTGCAAATTGTACAACAAAGAGTTTTCTGATCACTGCGTCACTTCAAGCCGACGGTATCACCTCAATGTAAAACATGTTGCTGTTAGCACCAGAGCTAACGTTAGCTACGAGTCATGCTAATGGTGTAGCCATCCCATAATAGACCACTTTTCTAGACAGTGCTTGAGTTTACAGAAAGTCTTTAAATGTTGAATAAAATCGCTATAATTGCACTTAGATTTGCAGTAATCTGTGAATGTAGCAGACAGATGAAAAATGCAGATAAATAGAAATGAAACATTTTTGTGGTTTAAGTTTTTACTCCGTCGAGGCTCTGCCTCCTTGGAGGAGGAATAACCTAAACAACAAAAATATCTCTTTTAATAACTTAAATATAAACTTTTTGTTTATAAAAAAAAATTGCATAAATAAAAATTGATATTCCTATAAAAAGAACCATCAAAATTACACCATTTATCAGACCCAGAAAAGATGAAAACAGAATGAATCTCTGTATTTTCAACTTTCTGAAGCTCCTTGAACTACTTATGCTGATTTTATGTGCCATACAGTGGAAAAACAACTAAATTCAGGCTAAGTCATCAAAATCACTTTTTCTATATGTCCCATTTTCCTTTTTTAAATAAATTTTAAATTATAAACACGTATCTGTCTATTCATTGATTCAACTGTCAACAATTTTATTTGAATTGAAAAACTTCACTTATTGTGTCAAATATGCTATTTGACAAAACTGCAATTAATTGCGATTAATTAATTACAAAGCCTGTAATTAATTAGATTTAAAAAATTTAATCGCGTCCCACCACTAGTTTCCATGTTTTCTGTCTAACTGTCTAGCAACGTTCTTGTATCTGATGAAGAGATTGGTCAGCGAGGTGGACTAGACCTCCTAATGGTTCTGTTACAATACCTGACATTCCTCTTTCTTCTTCCAGGAGGCAGTTACTGAGCAACGGAGGGATCGGGCGGTGCCGCATGATGCCAAGATGCCGTCTCTGCTGCCCCCTGTTGGTACGGAGGTTTTCAGACGCTTCACGCCAGCCTCACTGGAGGAAATCCAACGACGATACGAAGTCGAGGAAAAGGAGCGACAAAGGAGAAAGGAGAGGAACATCGAGGTATAAAACAAACTGATCGGCTGTCAATACCCTGTAATCACTGACACCTAATCAATACACCATCCAGAATGTGCTGATTGATGATAATCTCAGTAGCTTGTTGCTGATTGGCTGTCTCTGTGAGTGACAGATAGCAGAGGAGGATCTTCCAAAGCCTGCCAGTGACCTGGAGGCCGGGAAGCCCCTCCCCTTCATCTTTGGAGATCCGCCCCCTAACCTTCTCAACACCCCATTGGAGGAGCTGGATCCCTTCTACCAATCACACAAGGTCTCTCTTTAATGCTATCTATTCCCTGAGTCGCTGGAAAACAGATCAATATCTGTGAAATTGGCAGTAAAATATTGTAATGTTAGGATCTCAACATCAGAAGGTTTTATTGTATTTTATGATCAGATGAGCAGAACAGCATTCATGAGAACTTAGTTTATATTCATTTATAGTTTATCTCACAACATGGCAGAATGTAATGAGAATATAAAGATGTTTTAAATTGATATTTTATTAAACCCATTCTGTGAAGTATAGACGAGGCGTGACAAAACATACAGCTACAGAGGGACATACACTGCCTGGCCAAAAAAAAAAAAGTCACCACCTGGATTTAATTAAACAAATAGGTAAGAGCCTTCCATTAGATAATTACTGCAGTGATGAATATGTTTCAGCTGCAACAATTTATTTAATCCTAGCTGATGCAGTGAGAAGCTTCTCATATCCTGTGGTCATGGAAATGATGTTAATCTGTCTCAGAAGGGTCAGAGAAGCAAGAATTCTATGGCAGAAAATTTGCGTCAGCACATTTTAAAATTCTACAATTTTTTAAGCACTAAACTGTTTTGGCATTGAAATTATGTGTCAGAATTTTTTACCTCTGAATTCAACAATTTTTTTTATTTCTTAATATTTCATGTTTTAGACTTCAGAATTTTAAAAAATCAAGCCCTAAGAGGAGTCTGTAGGGGGAACATCACAAGACCCCAGTCTGAAGGACAGAAAACAGTCAAATGGACAGAACAACATTAGAACATCACATCAAAGAATCACAGAAATATTTTAAACTCAAATTATCACTCAGTAACTGAGTGTGTGAAATGCATTCTGGGAAACTGAAGTACATTAGATCCTTCACATTATCTGTCTGTCTGTCTGTCTGTCTGTCTGTCTGTCTGTCTGTCTGTCTGTCTGTCTGCAGACCTTCATCGTCCTCAGTAAAGGAAACGTTATCTACAGATTTAATGCTGAACCTGCCTGTTACCTGCTGAGTCCCTTCAACCCACTGAGGACCTTCGCCATCAAGATCCTCATTCATTCATATCCTTTTACATGACATCACCGTATAGTTTTTTTAGCGTATTTACTCTGACGTCACTCAGTACTTTGTAGTGTACTTACAATAACATCACAGTGTACCTGAGCTTCAGTTCAGGTGTTCAGCTCTGGAAGCACATGACATCTCTCTGACTGATCTTTGAAACGTAATGTTTGACTGATCTGCAGTTTATTGATAATCGATCAGCGAATTGATTTTTGTTTCTTAAAACTAAAACTTTATTCAGTTTATTCATCATGGTGACGATTCTGACCAACTGCGTGTTCATGACAATGAGCGATCCTCCACCGTGGAGCAAGACTGTTGAGTGAGTCCAGACGCACAACAATACACTACAATATAATACACCATAGTACACTACAATGCAGAATAATACACAACAATACACTTCAATATAATACAATATAACATGCTATATCCACATACTCGACACAAAGTCAGACTTGTTTCCTGTGGGTGTTGGACTGCCTTTTGTTTCCGATCCTGTTTGTATCGTTCATGGACAGGATCTCAAAGTGCTGCCGGGGTGAGGAGGGTGTTCGTTTTGGGGACCTCAGGATCACGTCTCTGCTGTACCAGCTACCATACCTTTTCCATAAACTGTGATGTGTTTGTTAACTTGTCACAGTGACCCTGATCTCAGCAGTGTGAAGCAGATCTGACAAATGACTGTCGAGAAAAGCAAAAGACAGACGGACAGAGATCTTTTCATTTATTAGAGATGATAATACTAATAATTGTTGTTAACATGTGGGGGGTTCTCAGTCTAATGACACGATAAGAAACATGTTGTCCAAACAGCTGTAAAGTGTCTTTCTGCTGTATTTTACTGTTTCCGTGTCTCAGTGGATGCTTCTTTGGTTCTACAGATATGTGTTCACTGGAATCTACACGTTTGAGGCAACAGTCAAAGTTCTGTCGCGAGGATTCTGTGTCGGAGATTTCACCTTCCTCAGAGACCCCTGGAACTGGCTGGACTTCATGGTCATCAGCATGGCGTAATAATCAATAACACACCTGATAGACACTGATCACAGATTGTAATAATCAAAAACACACCCGAGAGACACTGTTCACATATTCTAATAATCAATACCACACCTGAGAGACAATGATCACAGACTAATAATCACTAATCAATAATCAATAATACCCCTGAGAGAAACTTATTGATCCTACAGCATACAGTTTGTAAAATTTTTTTGTCACAGAATGTTTTTATTGATTCTAACTGGGCTGAACAGAACTCAGCAGAAGCCATTTTGACCTGAACACCTGCATATTTGCAATAATGATGACAACAATGATGATGATGACAATGACGGTGTGTGTTTCTGTGTTTCAGGTATCTAACAGAGTTTGTTGATTTGGGAAATGTTTCTGCATTGAGGACGTTCAGAGTTCTTCGAGCCCTGAAGACCATCACTGTCATCCCCGGTGTGTGTGTGTGTGTGTGTGTGTGTGTGTGTGTGCATTTGTAATTTAGTTTCAAGCTTCAGCTTAACCTTCAGTCTGTTCATGTGAACGCTTTGATGGTTTAAACACCTGATTGGCTGGGAGTCTGTAACACCCGTCCTCTCTGCAGGTTTAAAGACAATTGTTGGAGCTCTCATCCAGTCAGTGAAGAAGCTGGCTGATGTCATGATCCTGACGGTGTTCTGCCTCAGCGTCTTCGCTCTGATCGGTCTGCAGCTTTTCATGGGAAACTTGAAGCAAAAATGTGTCCTGATGCCGCCGTCACTTATGAACCACACGTCAGACCTTGTCCTCGAGACAGATTTCCTTGGTAATGACACCCATAGCAACAACACAGGAAGCAGTGACTTTGATTACTATGAGTTCATCAACAATCCAGGTAGGAAGACCTCAAGATGGTTGCAAATATTGTTCTGATGTTTCAACGCATTTTCATCATCCATCTGAGATACTAACTTACACTGTCTGTGTCTGTCTGTCTGTCCGTCAGACAACTATTACTACCTGCCTGGAAACCGTGATGCTATGTTGTGTGGCAACAGTTCAGATGCCGGGTAAGTTCACATAGAGATAATGATGACTGATGATTGATGACTGATGATTGATGACTGATGACTGATGACTGATTTAATGGTCAATGATTGACGATGATTTCAGGATCTGTCCAGATGGTTACATCTGTCTGAAGGCAGGGAGAAACCCAAACTACGGCTATACCAGCTACGACTCTTTTGGTTGGGCATTCTTGGCTCTGTTCAGACTCATGACCCAGGACTTCTGGGAAAACCTATTCCAGCTGGTCAGTAACTAACATGTCCCAGTACAGAGACTGGTCCTTTATTTATACCACCAAAGTGAAAAAAGTGAGTCAAACCATGTAGAGAAGATTCTTTAGTGTTTCAGATGAACTGGGTAATCTCACTGTGAATGATTCCAGAGTTTAGACGCAGCGCAATTTCAGTCTTTCTCCATCTGAGCTTTCAGCATATTTAGCTGGTGAAGATCTCAGATCTAATAGTGAGCTTTTATGCAGAACTGTAACCTCGACCAGCAGCCAGTGAAATGAGGCTGAAACTGCAGTCTGAGCTTAGTGTTGATCAGAGGAAGCTGCAGCTGAGGCCGGAGCTTCACCAGCTACAGTCATCCAGTCACTTGTTTACTAAAACTTAGGCTGGTTAGATGGAAATTCACCTGATCTTTGAACTATTTCATAGCTAGAAGCAGCATGATTACAAGAGTTTCTTATGTGAGGATGAGAATCCAGAATGGCGAATAAAACACAAAGCGGTCACATCAGATACACACCGCTGTGTGATGTCAGCATAACAGTTCAAAAGCCCATATAGGCATTAGCAAAATAATAAGGTCTCACCTGTCTGTCTCTCTGCAGACTCTTCGAGCGGCAGGTAAAACCTACATGATCTTCTTTGTGATCGTCATCTTCCTCGGGTCCTTCTACCTCATCAACCTCATCCTGGCAGTGGTTGCCATGGCATATGCCGAGCAGAACGAGGCCACCATTGCCGAGGCCAAACAGAAGGAGGAAGAGTACGCTCAGATCCTGGAGACACTGAAGAAGAGAGAGGAGGAGGTCTGATGTGATGCATGAAAACTTACAAAGATTCGTCTCAACACAGCTGAACGTTTGTTTTTTGTCATTAAAGCAGGCGGCCAACAAGGCAGAGCTCCTAGAGAAGCAAGATTCAACACCACAGGAGAAGAACTCATCTGCAGACATAAAGAGCCCTGAGCAAGACCATACAGGCATGGAAGGTACACATGGTACTGCAGTATTCTACATCACATCATTAATATTATACTTTTCAGTATCATCAATTGTTAACTGCGTGATGTGTGTCTGGTAATTAACACTGAGCTGGCTAAGTCTGTTGAAACATTAGTGTCTGTATTAACAATGAAGCAGAACCAGTCTACTATCAAAATAGATTAAACGGCAAAACTAAACTACATTTAAAGGAAATTTTTGATTAAAATGCTAGTCTAAAGATCTGCTTTGTTTTACACTGAATCTTGTGGTCATGGTCTGAAAGATGTAAAGTGTCTGGTCTACATTTGATGATCTTAGTGTTTAAGACAGTTTAGATGCTGTTTTCCCTTTTTGCTCACTTATGTGTCTACATCAAAGCAATCCACCCTCCAGCCCTTAGTGTGTGAATTTCATCTGTAATCACTGTTGTTGCTGCCGGTTGCTGCAGGCACAGCATCCTAACATTCCACCATCAACACAAACTTAGAGAAAGTGTATTTTCAAGTTCATATTCCCACTGTGCTGCTGTGTTTCAGACTTTGAGGAGGACCAGAGGCCATGTCCTCCATGTTGGTATGCATTTGCTAACATCTTCCTGAAGTGGAACTGTTGTGGGTGTTGGCGAATGGTAAAACAGTGGCTTTACATCTTTGTCATGGACCCATTCGTTGACCTCGGCATCACCATCTGCATCGTCCTCAACACTGTCTTCATGGCCATGGAGCATTATCCGATGACGGAGAAGTTCGAGGAGCTGCTGACTGTCGGGAATCTGGTCAGTGATGAGAAACAGTTTGATTATACATTTGAATCATTATAAGCTCTGTTCGATCTGAGGTCTGGTTGAAAATACCACCACCTGCTGGTGACATTAACAGACTTACTGAAAGAAGAAATCCACAGATTGGCATTGGAGCAAGGCACTGACAGATAAACCAATGAAATGAAAACCTGAAACCATGTAAAATTCCTGTCATGCTGGTAAAACTCAGAGTGGACTTAAAATAAAATAACCCTTAAATTGAAGTGCAAAGGTATCTCCTGGAAAATGAACAGTATACATCTTACTTCCTGTGTGTAAGACAGGTTTCCCTCAGGTGATCACATATCTGTACCTTTTGTACTTGCTTGTTTCTCTACCTGCATTATATTTCTGTTAGAGAACCCAAGAAGACTAACCTTTAACCTCTGTCCTCTAACTTTTACCCTCTGACCACTCAGGTCTTCACAGGGATCTTTACAGCTGAGATGGTCCTCAAACTTCTGGCCATGGACCCGTATTACTACTTCCAGGTCAGACTTTGTTAGTGAGCAGCTCACTGATCACACCGCTGACAGCTGTTCCCGTGGTAACGTGCCCATTGTTGTCATGGTTGCAGGTGGGTTGGAACATCTTTGACAGCATTATCGTCACCATGAGTCTAGTCGAGCTGGGACTGGCTAACGTTCAAGGTCTTTCTGTGCTGCGCTCCTTCCGATTGGTCAGTACATCATCACCATAGTCGTCACTTATTAACAAACTTTGTTGTGAAACCTAGTTATATTACCTGTCTACCTGCCTCTGTCCTCGCCTGTCTCATGTCCAGATGCGAGTATTTAAGTTGGCCAAGTCGTGGCCAACCCTCAACATGCTGATAAAGATCATTGGGAACTCGGTGGGAGCTCTGGGGAACCTGACTCTGGTTCTTGCCATCATCGTCTTCATCTTCGCTGTTGTCGGCATGCAGCTGTTTGGGAAGAGCTACAAAGACTGCGTCTGTCGCATTGCAGAGGACTGCGAGCTTCCTCGTTGGCACATGCATGACTTCTTTCATGCCTTCCTCATCATCTTCAGGGTCCTGTGTGGCGAGTGGATCGAAACCATGTGGGACTGCATGGAGGTCGCGGGTCAGGCCATGTGTCTGATCGTCTTCATGATGGTCATGGTTATTGGAAACCTGGTGGTGAGTCTCTGCAGGTGGACAGTGTCTGACCTGGGTCTGGTTCAGCATATCACATCCTCCAGAGTCCAGTAGGACAGCTAAAGCTACAAACAGATCCCAGTCTGAGGCCAGGGGTTGGGGCTCTGCCTTGAATAAGGCTGACTTAGGGCAGTCAACATTAACACAAGTCTGAACTTTCTAAACCAATAAAAGTACAGGCCCTAGATTTGCTCGTGTCTTGTTTCAGGTCCTGAATCTGTTCCTGGCTTCGTTTCAGGTCCTGAATCTGTTCCTGGCCTTGTTGCTGAGCTCATTCAGCGGTGATAATCTGGCAGCTCCAGAAGAGGAAGGAGAAAACAATCTGCAGATTGCCATAAACCGGATCAGCCGGGCTGTGGCCTGGGTCAAGGCCTGGATCCTGGAACACATTTGGATTCTATTGGGAAAGAAGACCCATGTCAGCCCAGATGTCACCGGTGGGACCAGAGCTGGACAATAAACATATAAGAAGAGTAGCTGTGTATGAGATAGATTCATTTACATTTTAAAATTTTCTTACTGTTTTCAGTTGCTTGTGAGGAAGATGACAGGACAACAAAGGAGGTTTTAGCTTTGACCTTTGTAGCCTCCGAGCAGCCGGCGTCAAACGTCACAGCAACCAGTTACCATGACAACATGACCAGCAACTACCACAACATCGCTTCCCTGAGGGTCCCCATCGCAGAGGCCGAGTCCGATTTCGAGACTCCTGAAACTGAAGATGAGGAGGATGAGGAGGATGAAGATGATGAAGAGGATGAAGAGAAGCACTCCCAAGTAAACCTTCTTTTGTTCTGCTTCAAACTGTAGCATCTGCAGTTTCTATATGCGTAAACAGATCAAACATGAATCTTCTAAACTGGACTGCCGATCTGTCAAACTTCAACATGAGCCTGTATGAAATAGTGTGTGATCACAGTATTAAGTGTCATTTGGCGTAAAGTCTGCCGTGTTTGTTCAGGGTGATGAGTCATCAGTCTGCAGCACTGTACAGAAACCTCCTGAAGTCCCGGAGGACGAAGACAATGCCGATGACGAAACAAACACACCCGAAGACTGCTGCAGTGAAAGTAAGGCCTCTTCAAACATGTCAGTCCTGTGTGTACTGCAGCATCATCGGCCTATACAGATAACTGTTTGTGCATTTATATTTCAGAGTGTTACAGTCGCTGTCCCTTCCTGGACATAGACACGTCCCAAGGCAGAGGGAAGGTCTGGTCTAACGTCAGAAGAACTTGTTTTTCCATTGTAGAACACAACTACTTTGAAACATTCATCATCTTCATGATCCTGTTGAGCAGTGGAGCTCTGGTAAACACAGTGAATCAATATTATAGATTACTGATTTCTTCCTGATTAGTTTTAACTCTAAGCCTGCTGGTATGAGACTGTGTTGAAGGTTTTTTTTTTTTTTTTAAAGATCTTGTTTATATTTTTTAATTTTGCTTCAAAACACATTGTAATATTTGCATTTTAAAATACTCCCTAAGTCTGAAAGCTGCTCGTGGGTTTTGTGGGTGCTGGTTGGTTTGAACTGATGGTGTGAACTGACTGGTTCTCAGAGATGTGTGCAGAGTGAGTACTAACCTCTGGAGACCACATGGCTGAGATGGTTAACAGTGGACTACAAACATGATGGGCATTCTGACTACTAACACAGCTGCTACATGTTACGCAGGTGAGATTTATCAGGTTATTAACAGCATGATGACAGAGTGAACTGTGATGGTTACAGCCCTGTGGTTGTCCCAGAAACAAATCAAAAATGTGGAATAAAAATCTGTTCCAAATGTCCATGAAAAATGTTGCTCAGAAGTTTTCATCCTAACACATGATATACAGTAACCAAATAACCTATAACCTATAATAAGTTCTTACATCAATAGCTATGGCATCGTACTGTCAAAAACAGCTTTTAGGCATTCCATGTTTTCTTTTCTGTCTGTTTTAGTCACATGATACACAGGAGTTAGTACTGATTCATAACCATAGTTTCTGATGACTGCATCCATGCATCTTGGATGCTCTCCACCAGCTTATGACATTGTTCTGCTGTCACAGCAGCCCATTCCTGTTGCACAAATTCAAACTAATTTGCTTTGTTTATTTGCTTGTGGTTCTCCATTTTGTATTTCATGATTTTCCAGAGTTTTTTAATTGGATTTAGATCTGGTGATTGAGCAGGCCAAGGCATGGTTCCAATGTTCTGGTTCTCCATCCAGGCTTTAACTGACCTTGTCATGTAGCAAGGGGCATTGTCTTGTTGGAAAATCCAGTTATTTTCATCATGAATATCATCCAGCTCTTAACCAGGTAGTTTTATCTCTTAAAAGACGTGACATCAGAGAGCACTGAGACTGCAATTTACTTCCGTGGACTTGTACAATGATGAGTTTGGTTTAGTTTGAGGACTTTCTGTAGTAGGCTGGAGTAGTGGTGAGGTGTTGACAGGTGTGTTATCAGTGAATACCTGTGCAGGTGCTAATGGTGGTGACTGTGTGAACAGGCCTTTGAGGACATCTACATGGAGCAGCGTCGCGTCATAAAGACCATCCTGGAGTACGCAGATCAGGTGTTCACCTACGTGTTTGTGGTGGAGATGATCCTCAAGTGGGTCGCCTACGGATTCAAGACCTACTTCACCAATGCCTGGTGCTGGCTCGACTTCCTCATCGTAGACGTAAGAACCTGATCAATAACAGTGATTACTGGTAGCAAATTAATGCATAATGTTTCCTCTGTGGTCTGAAATATTTCTGCATTTAATGGTCAATAATTTCTTCATGGTTTAAACTGAGGACAATGTTCATACCATTAAATTATCTCAAAATAAAAGTCTGCTGTTTTAGTGACTGTTAAAATCCAAATCATCAAGCTCTAAGTTTGTTTCATTGCCACCAGATTTCAGACTGATATTTGAAGTCCTGAGGTTTGATGATGCTGTGATCGAAGATACATTCTTTATACACAAAAAGCAACTCTGATTAATTTTGACTGTCACGTCTTCACTCTGTGACCTCGGTTCACTGGTTTCCTCAGTGTGATGTCATCACCAGCTTGTGTGTCTGCAGGTGTCTCTGATATCGCTGACAGCAAACATACTGGGATACTCTGAGCTGGGAGCCATCAAGTCTCTGAGGACGCTGAGAGCTCTGAGGCCTCTGAGGGCCCTGTCTCGCTTCGAGGGCATGAGGGTGAGACAGGCAGACAGGCTGAGAGACAGAGGATGTAGATTATGTTTCATTTTAGTTTTAGCGAATGAATCAACATCTTTAATTTTGCTTTTAATTTTTGTGAAAACTCACCTGTCTGTCCTCCCCTGCTTCCCCTCTCCTCACCTGTCTGGAGGTGGTGGTGAACGCTCTGGTGGGAGCGATCCCATCCATCTTCAACGTTCTGCTCGTGTGTCTGATCTTCTGGCTGATCTTCAGCATCATGGGCGTCAACCTGTTCGCAGGGAAGTTTTATTACTGTTTCAACGAGACGGCGGAGGAGTATTTCCTGCCTGAGAAGGTCAACAACAAGACGGAGTGTCTGGCTCTGATTCAGGAAAACTTCACTGAGGTCCGCTGGAAGAACGTCAAGGTCAACTACGACAACGTGGGAATGGGCTACCTGTCGCTGCTGCAAGTGGTCTGTGTGAACACCTGAGAAACAAAGACTAAATCAATACACCAGAGGATCAATACACCAGAATGATAATACATAGATAGATAGATAGATAGATAGATAGATAGATAGATAGATAGATAGATAGATAGATAGATAGATAGATAGATAGATAGATAGATAGATAGATAGATAGATAGATAGATACTTTATTAATCCCGAAGGAAATTCAAGTACACCAGAGGATCAATACACCAATAAATAATTAAGTACACCAGAGACTCACTATCAGTCAGTGATTCTGATCTTTGAACTTTTATTTACTGCTGTTGACATAAAAATTGCTATTTGTGTTTTTCAGGCAACATTTAAAGGCTGGATGGACATAATGTATGCTGCAGTGGACTCCAGAGAGGTCAGTGGACTGGACAGGTACTGGGAGACTGGGACACTAGGACTGGGACACTAGGACTGGGGGACTGGAACACTAGGACTGGGACACTGGGACTGGGACAGGGAATGAGACTAGTGTACTGCGAGTAGTTTTCTTAAGCAATAGTCGGCCATATTAACAATCAATAATCAATTATTGGTAGATTTTTTTATTGAATGAAAAAAATTAATTGAATTAATGGAAAGTCAGTGAATATATTCCATCTGATCAGTGTTCTCTAGAGAACCAAGAGCCAGTTACTGAATTAAACACTGAAAAACAAAAACACTGACTTCATTAAAAAACTGCCGTTCAACAACGAACTCCAGAGAATAAAAGGCAGCAGAAGAGCTGCACCAGGAAATACTCTGGACCGTTTTAATGTGTTCAGACCACTGTAATCCTCACAGCTGATGTACATGAGGCAGAAACATGTTCACTGTACTCAATCTGTAGTTTCCCCAGCTGCTGGAAACAGCTGTTCAGGTGGAACAGGTGTTTCACAAATACTGTCAACAACTTCTTTAAATCTGTCTATTTTAGACTATCTTTCATGTTGTAAAAAAGAAACGACATTGTGAAGTGTCGGAGGGCTATGTCAGTCCTTATTTGACCTGGTTACCATGGTTACCATGTTGCGGTGTAGGAGGAGTCTCAGCCAATGTATGAGGTCAACCTGTACATGTACTTGTACTTCGTCTGCTTCATCATCTTTGGCTCGTTCTTCACTCTGAACCTCTTCATCGGAGTCATCATCGACAACTTCAACCAGCAGAAAGCAAAGATATGTTTTTACTCTTGTCACATTTAAACAGTTTAAAGTTTCTAGCTTCTGTTCTCTCAGTTAACTGGGTTCTCTGTCTTTACTTGGGAGGGACAGATATTTTCATGACAGAGGAGCAGAAGAAATATTACAACGCCATGAAGAAGTTGGGCTCCAAGAAACCTCAGAAACCTGTTCCACGACCAAATGTAGGTTCAGTTCTGCTTTATTAAAACCAGATGAAGGTTTTGGGACAGCAGGACTTAATTCTCCTGTTTCTGTGCAGAATAAGTTCCAGGGTCTGGTCTTTGACCTGGTCACCAAACAGTTCTTTGACATCTTCATCATGGTGTTAATCTGCCTCAACATGGTGACCATGATGGTGGAGACGGATGAGCAGAGCGAGGAGAAAGAGACGATCCTGTACTGGGTCAACTTGGTCTTCATCGTGGTCTTCACCACCGAGTGCAGCCTGAAGATCATCGCTCTGCGGCAGCATTACTTTGCTGTCGGCTGGAACATCTTTGATTTTGTGGTGGTGATTCTCTCCATTGTAGGTGAGTCAGGACTTTAAAACCAAAACCTTTTTTTAAAAATCATGTTAAAAGTATAGAAGACATTAGCAACAAACAACAATTTTATTAATTATATATTTATTTAATTTAACAACAAAACGGCAACCATTTTCTTTTCCTTTCTTTTCCTTCCTTCCTTCCTTCCTCTCGTCCTTCCCTGCATCCTTACTTCGTTCCCTTCAGGTCTCCTCCTTGCTGACATCATAGAGAAGTATTTTGTCTCGCCCACACTGTTCCGTGTGATCCGATTGGCTCGTATCGGTCGGATCCTTCGGCTGATTCGTGGAGCGAAGGGGATCCGGACACTGCTGTTCGCCTTGATGATGTCACTGCCAGCGCTCTTCAACATTGGCCTGCTCCTCTTCCTCATCATGTTTATCTTCTCCATCTTTGGCATGTCGAACTTCGCCTACGTGAAGAAGGAGGCCATGATCGACGACATGTTCAACTTTGAGAGCTTTGGAAACAGCATGATCTGCCTGTTCATGATCACCACGTCGGCCGGTTGGGACGGTCTGCTGAGTCCCATCATGAACATGCCGCCGGACTGTGACCCGGACATCGAGAACCCGGGATCTCCAGTCAGAGGGAACTGTGGAAACCCGGGTGTGGGCATTGTGTTCTTCACCACCTACATCATCATGTCCTTCTTGGTGGTGGTCAACATGTACATCGCCATCATCCTGGAGAACTTCAACGTGGCGACGGAGGAGAGCACTGACCCGCTGTGCGAGGATGACTTCGAGATGTTCTACGAAACCTGGGAGAAGTTTGACCGTGACGCCTCACAGTTTATACAGTACAGGTGAGTCAGACGTGCATCAGAATCGAAGAAAGTTTTACTATCTGGGTCAGGTGATCAAATGTGACTCCGAGGTGTTCTGTAAGAGCTCTGACAGGGAGGTTCTATTGAACTCTAACAGACTCTGATGTGTTCCACAGTGAGCTGTCAGACTTCTGTGACACTCTGCAGGATCCTCTGAGGATTCCCAAACCCAACACCATCAAACTGATCCAAATGGACCTTCCTCTGGTTCCAGGAGACAAGATCCATTGTCTGGACATCCTGCTGGCACTCACTGCACAGGCAACATCACCTGCTCACTCATCTTACCTGATCTGATCTGATCTGAATGTATATTATCTTATATGGTCTTAAACTCACCTTGTGTTCAGGTTTTGGGTGATTCGGGGTCAATGGACGCCCTTAAAGCCAGCATGGAGGAGAAGTTCATGGCCAACAACCCTTCAAAGGTTTGCTCTATTCTATCACTAAGTTACCTGCAATCATATTTTATCTTCGGTTTTAATGGTTTTACAACTGAACTTAGACTTACATGACTTTATTAGTCCCCGGAGGGAAGTTAAGTTGTTACAGCAGCATAAATATTCAGTGAAGGGGTTAACAGTAAGACAATACAAGGGAAGTGAAGGTAAAATAAAATAAATAAAATAAAAATATAAAAAATGTAATTTAGAAAAAATCTACAGAATATACAAGTGATACAGAAATGTGCAAATGAACAAAATGTGCAGATGAGAATATGCTTAGATGTGCAAATGACATAAGAAGATGCAGATAAGTTTACAGATATAATGAATGGCGTTTAGAATGTAAATGTAAATTGTTTATACACATTTATTCTTGGTATTTATCAAGTAAAACTTTTGTGACTTGACATAACACCAAACCTACAGATGGTTTGGACGTTTACACTGAAGTGCAGAACCTTTTCTTGACATTTCCTTTCTTCTACAAACACACAGTAAATACATACTACAGAAATACTGTGGAAACAGTAGATGGTGCGTCATGTCTAGTGTTTGAGTGTTTGTTTTGCAGAAATATTTCTCACATCTCCCAGACAGGATGCTGCAAATACTCTAAGAGAACTGCTGTTATAATTTATCCAGCTGTGCGGAGTGACAGATAACTATTGTGACCTACAGGTATCGTATGAGCCAATCAGCAGCACCCTGCGGAGGAAGCAGGAAGAGGTGGCGGCGATGGTTATCCAGAGGGCGTACAGGAAACACCTCCTGCAGCGGACCGTCAAACTGGCGTCCTACAAATACCGAGAGAAGACGGAGGGACGGCGAGAGAAGCCGCCGGAGACAGAAGGACTTCTCTGTGAACGGATCAGTCAGCTGTACGGAAGCGAGCAGTCGGGTTCAGGTGAGGATCCTCCAGCCCGGGTGGAGCTTCAGAGCGAGTTTCTTCTCCATGCCGCTCCTCCAATCCGCACCTCCGCCCTCCTGCGAGACGAGAACCTGAGGGAGTCAGTGGTGTGATGGTGAAGGTGTTGCTCTGTGAACTCACCTGTGGAGTGTACCTGTCGCAGCAGACTCACCTGTCCGTTAGCTTCAGCTTCTGTACCGACTCAGCAGCGAAACTGAGACGTTGGCACAAAGTTTGACTGCAGATAAAAATCTGCTGCGAGTTGCTCGGTTCTCTGCTCTTCTTCTGGCTTCATATGAGAATGTTCTTCTTGTTCTGTCTGTTCCGAGCTGTTTGGGGGCTTTCGCGTTCTAACAGAACCCAGGTTTGTACGTGATATTTAACTTACAAATTAACCTGATTTAACTTCCTGTCAGGACTGTTACTAACACTTAATTTCCAGCTCTCTGTTGCTGATCAGGTGATGATTTCTGAGTCGGACTGCTTTGACCAGAAAAATACACTGATGGACTTTTAAGATAACAATCCTGTGATGTTTTTTGGTGTCAAATCTGAGAAAATGATCTGCAGTAAATAGCTCAGCTATTCAGACAGAATCATATGCATCTTTGATAATTACACAAACCAGAGTTTTTGTTTTTTGTCTGACATACTTGGTGAACTTGTTTCCTGATTCAAAAACGGCAGCGATCCAGAAGAGCCCCAGCGAAGCCCAACAGAACTGACAGCCAATAAGGCGGCAGCATCGGAACAAACAGGTTGAGGGACGATTTTTTCTTATTTGAACAAAACTCTGAGCACAGTGAACACCTTCTCCTGATGGCATACAACAGTTGGTCAGTCTCCTAAAGATTCTCTACATCCACTAAAAAGACTTCAGAGATGGCTCTCCGTGTCTTCCTCTGATTGGCCGGTTCAGCTGCAGGTGTTTTCTTCGACTGAGGCTGTAACAGGTGCGCATGGGTGATGACGGGGTAGGCCAACCAATGAGAGCTTGGAATAGTCGAGCCAACAGCCAATCAGCACCGCTTCAGACTGAAACTGAACCTGGTTTTCAACAGGTCACTGACAGTGAAGTTGACCAGTAGGGAAAAGCTGTGACTGTGATGTCAGCAGAGGTATAAAATGTTTTGTCTCTGAGTCATGTGACATGAGTCTGACAACAAAATAAAAATAAACTCTTCGAAATACAACAAAATATTTCTGAGGATTTACATTAAGAAAAGAAACTAATCATTAATGACTTTATTTCCTCAGAGCTCTCTTTCTTTCTTTGATGTGAAAATGGTTCACATGAGGATTTAGTATTCTCGTTTGTTGCACTGCTGAAAGTTTCCACTGATGAAGATCATGAGTGTTGATGTTTCACTGCAGCCATTTATTCAGATACTGGATCTTAATTCTGTATTTGCATGAGTGTACTACAACCCTGTAAAGTTTTTTTTGGTTCAACTCATGAATGTGCCCCAATTGGTTTATTTTTATTTGTAAATAAAGTTTTTAAAAACAAATATTTTTACTGTTTCAGTGTTTGGGGGAGATTAATATTTGTGACAGCATGAAGACAACGCGATTAAAGCTGTCAACACCTGTTCATGTTTACACCTGTTCATGTTGAGCTGATGTTGAGTTTAAAGTCAGAGTTTACAGCATCATGAAGGTGTCTATCTTAAACCAATATGATCAGCTTAAAGATAATGTAGGTGTGCAGCATGGTAACTGATGCTGTGGTACTAGATCTCCATGGAAACTGATGCTACACAGCAACATCACCATGGTAACTGATGCTGTGGTACTAGATCTCCATGGAAACTGATGCTACACAGCTACATCACCATGGTAACTGATGCTGTGGTACTAGATCTCCACGGTAACTGATGCTACACAGCTACATCACCGTGGTAACTGATGCTGTGGTACTAGATCTCCATGGAAACTGATGCTACACAGCAACATCACCATGGTAACTGATGCTGTGGTACTAGATCTCCATGGAAACTGATGCTACACAGCTACATCACCGTGGTAACTGATGCTGTGGTACTAGATCTCCATGGTAACTGATGCTACACAGCTACATCACCGTGGTAACTGATGCTGTGGTGCTAGATCTCCATAGTAACTGATGCTGCACAGCTACATCACCATAGAAATTGAACTGCACAACTATATCACCATGGTAACTGATGCCGTGGTGCTAGATCTCGATAGTAATTGATGCTGTGGAGCTATTAATTCTGCATTAATAAATGCATCACTTCCTGTTGAGCTTGTGGTCACATTAAGCTGCTGCTGTCAAAAGATGAATTTAACTTTTTTGCTGAAATCTCATTAAAGTGTCTCCATTAAAACACATCTGAGGTTGTAATTATGAATGACAGTTTGGGATTACAGGTGGCGTCACCATTTGAGTTTGTTCCTTTTTTAAACTGTGTGCTGCTGTCGCCCCCTGCTGGACGTTCTCTGACCTTGACTCTGTTAAACCTGAGCAACATTTCACCATCAAACGTCTGTCTGATTCTGTTTGAATTTCAAACACTTGACACACTCAAAGTCCCTGAACACGTGTAGTGTTTCACTTAAACTTATAATAAAACCAAATAAATATGCGTTTCACATTCAAGTCTTTATATCAGACATCAGCTCCAGATGTTTGAAAACACAGCTTTACCTGCACAGGTGAGCTGCTCACTGTGAGTCATAATCGCCATGGAGACCAGATGATGAAGATTCACAAGACTGTATTTGCTATCAGAGTGTAAATATTTAAACAACAAGAAGGTCAGATTGACTCCCAAAGTACAAATATACAGACAGATCATTAATAAAACAAGTGGATCGACACAAACACACTGTTAATATACAAGAAGGACGCCACGAACACAACTCATAAGAACATTTATACAACAAACAGCACAAACACGTCTTCCGAATATAATACAAACACAACATCAACCTCTTTGTTAACATGATTATAATGTCGCTGTAATTAAAAGGTCAACTGGATCCAGAACCACATCCCTAAACCCTATGCTGGTCCTGATACATTTTACTGGTTTCTATACTGGTCCTGCTGGGTCTCACTGGTTTCTATACTGGTCCTACTGGATCTCACTGGTTTCTATACTGGTCCTACTGGATCTCACTGGTTTCTATACTGGTCCTACTGGATCTCACTGGTTTCTATACTGGTCCTGCTGGGTCTCACTGGTTTCTATACTGGTCCTGCTGGGTCTCACTGGTTTCTATACTGGTCCTGCTGGGTCTCACTGGTTTCTATACTGGTCCTGCTGGGTCTCACTGGTTTCTATACTGGTCCTGCTGGGTCTCACTGGTTTCCATACCGGCCTACTGGATCTCACTGGTTTCTATACTGGTCCTGCTGGGTCTCACTGGTTTCTATACTGGTCCTGATGGATCTCACTGGTTTCTATACTGATCATACTGGGTCTCACTGGTTTTTATACTGATCCTACTGGATCTCACTGGTTTCTATACTGGTCCTACTGGATCTCACTGGTTTCTATACTGGTCCTACTGGATCTCACTGGTTTCTATACTGGTCCTACTGGGTCTCACTGGTTTCTATACTGGTCCTGCTGGGTCTCACTGGTTTCTATACTGGTCCTACTGGATCTGAGTGCTGCGTTGGATACAGTTGATCCCATCATCTTATTACAGAGCACAGACTGTATAAGAAAGATGGACGTAGCTACCATTTAAATCCAGACAAGGAGAACAGAGTTTACGGTAAATGAAGTCGTGGCTGCCTCTTTCAGACAATCTGTCAATCATTCCAGACCAGACTGTCAATCAAGTAGCCACGCCCCATGATGTCACTAAAACTTTGATGCTTTATATAAAATTCAATATTGATTTATTTTCATATTAGTAACCCGATCTCTTGTTTTGACTATGAAAACTAATGAAAAAAATCCTGAGCTGTAGAATAGCAGTCTTTGGTGTTTTAGTTTTTGCTGTGTAAAACTGGTGACTACAGAGCTTTTTGGAGTCAGCCCCTGTCAGACGTAATGGTTTTGCAATTTTTTGACACTTCCGGGTAGGCTTCATTTTTCGGGCTGGTTGATGCGTCCATCTTTTTTATTCAGTCTATGTTACACAGACTGGAGCATGTTATCGGAATTAAAGGAACTAAACTGGTTTAAACCATATCTATTAGACAGATTCTAGTTTGCTCATGTTAATGATGATTCTTCCACTAACACACACACTTACCTGTAAGATGCCAGCCTTTACAGATGAGGTATAGGGACTTACATAATATATAGTGCTGTTAGTGCACCTGTCAGATTATAAACCTCTGAATGTTTGAAGACAAACAGAAGGTTTGTATATTGAATGTTGGCTAATGAATTTTAATAATATTAATATTTAAAGTGGTTCCCTCCCATTTTATGAACAGATACAGATAAACCTCATGTGCTCTAATTGAACAGACAAATTGTTCAGTAACCTGCGTCTGACAAGTGTTTGTGGATGCAACAACACTTGTCAGACGAAATGGATGAACTGAACAGTATGAACACCTCAGAATCACACACCACAGTTTAACAAACTACAGCTGAAAAAAGCTTCCTCAACACCTGTAAAGCATAAAATAAAGGTTATATAAAGATCTTAGAACCCTGAAAATATTTACATAATATTGCAGTGGCTCGATGGTTAGCACCATTGCCTCGTAGCTAGAAGATCCCCTGGCCTGGTTCTGTTTTTTTTTTTTTTTTTTGGGAGTTTGCATGTTCTCCCTACTGGGTTCTCCAGTTTCCTCCCACAGTCCAAAGACATGCTGAGGTTAACTGGTGATTCTAATTTGTCCGTAGCTGTAAATGTGGGTGTCATTGTTTGTCTCTATGTGTAGTTCTGTGATAGACTGGTGACCTGTCCAGGTGAACCCTGCCTTCACGTTGAGTCAGCTGGGAGAGACTCCAGCAGAGTATTCAATGCTGTACAGATAATGGATGGAAAACGAGGCAGGGCTGTGTTTTATATTAGACTTTGTTTTGTGGTAAATGTTCTTTACAGTGAAGATGACCAGAATAAACCAGTTAACGTGGTGATTCCATCAACATGCTGCTGCTTTAACTACAAACTGACCGAACTGTGCCTTCCGTCCTCAGATTTTGAATTTATGAGTGGCACTTATCAAATTCATAGTATCAAGTACACCAGTGAGTAGTTACAATACTTGGTATTGAGTTTTCTCAGCAGCAGTTTCACCATGAAGTTCTCATTCTCAGAGTCTGCTGACAACAGCTGCTGAAGTCTGGAAGTGTTGACGTGGTTCTAACCTGAACTGCTGGTGATTTATTTGTTTGCGAACTTGTAAAAAGGTTTTCTCTGCTTTCGATGCACATCACGTAATGCTGTTAACAAGTTGTTGATACCAAGATACTAAACAGGTCCCCGTTTGTGGCTTCAGTGTCAGTGTCATGCAGTGTTGAATATATTCAGCCTCCTGTATGGTGTAACTCAGATCAGTGACAGCGCTGAATATATTCACATCTCTCAGGACACAAACATCAAAGATCTGATGCTGTTTTTAAAAGTCTTTTCATCATCAGTACATCATGTTTCCTGTAAATCTGCTCAATGAATATAAATATTCAGGTGTTTCGAGCTGGTTTTTGTTCTGTAAATTTTATTTGTGAGTTGCTGACGCTGACATCTTTTTAAGATCAGCACATTCATTTGTTTACAGGATTAGAACCTTATATTAATTTTGTCACAGTCAAACCATTTCAGCCTGTGTTCAAAAACTCTTTAAAGTAATATTATCTTAAACACACAGTAAACTACATCAGCACAGTGGAATAAATTCATTTTTATTCTAATGTCCTCAAACTAGATATTAGAAACACGTTACAGTGATCCTGAAGGACCAAAATCATGCAAGATAGATGTTTAGGGGGAAACAATATTAAAACAGACAACAGAAAAGTACTCACAATCCTGTTGTCTCCCAATGACCACAAACACAACCACGAATAAAACCACAACTAGGCCAGGAACCCAAACATAAATATGAACACAAACACACCGTTTAAATGCCATTCTGATCTGCCTTAACGTCTAACAGATTCTTCCTTCAGCTCAGTCTGCAGTTCACAAACAAACAAATGAAAACACAAAATAAACAGACAAACAAATCGATGAACAAACAGACAATGCTGAAAACATTTGTCTGCTGTGGTGGAGAGACAAATATTAAACTGTCCTGCTGCAGCGATCCACTGTCTGTAATAAACACTTGAATTAAACCTGATAAAACATATAAATGTTCATCACAATATTTCCATCATGTTTGTCTGAATTTGATGATTTTCTGTTTGCAGGATTCTTCACTGGTTGCTTTTTCTCAGGTTCAGATGAGGAGAATTGTGGCTGGTGTTTTACCTTTATAGGTAAATCTCTCACTGAATGAAATCTCACCAAGATGCTGACATGTTAGAGTTCTTTCACATTAAAGTATGGTATAAAACTTTTATTGATGGAGTTTCATTGTTTCCACCTTAAAGTCAGTCCAGCCGTCCACAGTCTGTGTTTGATGCTGCATTAATATTGATTTAAGGTGTTAATGTTAATTATGTTCACACACTTGTTTGCTGGTTTCATGTTTCCGCTGATGAATTTAATCATCAAGTTTTCAGCTATAAAATGACTAAACTCTGAGGTGGAAACATCAGAACGCTGAACAGCTGAGCTCAGAGCCGATCACTCTGAACTAGAACTAGAACCAGGACCTGAACTAATCTGGGACCAGCCATGGACAGAGGTAAGACTGGGGAGGGGTGTTGATCCTAAAGTCAAAGTTTCACCAAGGAGGCTCTGTTTAACCTGCTAAATCTCCATGGTAACTGATGCTGCACAGCGAGATCACCACGGTAACTGATGCTACACAGCTAGATCACCACAGTAACTGATGCTATGCAGCAAAATCACCACGGTAACTGATGCTTCACAGCTACATCACCATGGTAACAGATGCTGCACAGCTACATCACCACGGTAACTGATGCTACACAGCTAGATCACCACGGTAACTGATACTATACAGCAAAATCACCACGGTAACTGATGCTGCGCAGCTACATCACCATGGTAACAGATGCTGCACAGCTACATCACCACGGTAACTGATGCTACACAGCTAGATCACCACGGTAACTGATGCTACACAGCTAGATCACCACGGTAACTGATGCTACACAGCTAGATCACCACGGTAACTGATGCTATACAGCTACATCACCATGGTAACAGATGCTGCACAGCTAACGTGCTCTGTTCAGAACTGTTACCATGGTATGATGGTTACCATGGTAACTGCCACTCTTCAGCGGTATCACCCTGCACTGTGGCGTATTGTGACATCACCTGCCTCACCTGTCTGTCTCCCACCTGTCTGTCTGTCTCAGTCGTCCTCCTACTGTCAGTTGTGTGTCTGGGCGTCTCCTCTCAGCCAATCACAGACAGCCAGCGTCTGTTCTCCATCGCTGTCAGCAGAGTCCAACACCTCCACCTGCTGGCTCAGAGACTCTTCTCTGAATTTGTGAGTCTGATAATAACACTGCACACAATACTATTTGTTTGTAGTATTTTTGTATGTTCGTCAGGAGAGCTCTCTGCAGACAGAGGAACAGCATGGTACTTTTGTGTATAACGCTGTGTATTTGTGGTGTTTTTCTGTGTCGTTGTGTATTTTTAGGAGAGTTCTTTGCAGACGGAGGAACAACGTCAGCTCAACAAAATCTTCCTGCAGGATTTCTGCAACTCCGACTACATCATCAGTCCGATCGACAAACACGAGACTCAGCGAAGCTCCGTCAGTATGCTACATTGTGCTATCAATCAATCAAAGTACTACACAATACTACACAGTACTGCACAGTACTACACAGCATTACAATGTATGACACAGTACTACTACATTGTACTGCACAATACTAAACCATAGTGCACAGTACTACAACATATGACACAATACTACACCGTACTACATTGAACTGCACAGTACTACATAGTAGTTTCCAGTACTATACAGTATTGCAGAATATTGTACAGTAATACACAGTACTACATTCATGTAATGCCAGTGTTTAGAGCTGTTATTAGCTGATTGATCGGTTCTAGGTTCTGAAGATGCTGTCTGTTTCCTATTGATTGACTGGTTGTAGGTTCTGAAGCTGCTGTCTATGTCCTATTGATTGATTGGTTCTAGGTTCTAAAGATGCTGTCTATCTCTTATTGATTGATCGGTTCTAGGTTCTGAAGCTGCTCTCTATCTCCTATTGATTGACTGGTTCTAGGTTCTGAAGCTGCTGTCTATCTCCTATCGTTTGGTCGAGTCCTGGGAGTTTCCCAGTCGTTCTTTGTCTGCAGGTTCTGCTCCGAGGAACCAGATTTCACCGAAGCTGTCTGAACTGAAGACAGGGATCCTGTTGCTGATCAGGGTGAGAACACAAGTCTCAGAGCGGATCTCTGGATCTGTTGCTGTCTTTAACAGAATGTTCTTATCATGTGAAGGGTTATGACATAACTGATGCTGTGAACTGGTGATTTATCAAGAACA
This sequence comes from Amphiprion ocellaris, assembly GCF_022539595.1. NCBI lineage: Eukaryota > Metazoa > Chordata > Actinopteri > Pomacentridae > Amphiprion > Amphiprion ocellaris. Next base: position 9,140,556 of record NC_072784.1, on the reverse strand, counting down.
TTGAATTCACTTAACTAAACTGATTTGAACTAAGTTGGACTAAGCTGAATTTAACTGAATTAAACTGAACTGAAGTACTATGTACTACTGTGACCATGCAGCTCACCTGTCTGACTAACCACCTGATCCCGCAGGCCAATCAGGACGCAGCAGAGGTGTTCCCTGACAGCTCTGCCCTCCAGTTGGCTCCTTACGGAAACTATTATCAGAGTCTGGGTGCCGACGAGTCGCTGCGACGAACCTACGAACTGCTGGCCTGTTTGAAGAAGGACATGCACAAGGTAAGGGAGGGAAAAGATGATGTCACGATGATGATTTAATGATGATGATGGTGTTAAAGTGACGTTTGTGTGTACAGGTGGAGACATACTTGACGGTGGCTAAATGTCGACTGTCGCCTGAAGCAAACTGCACTCTGTAGCCCCGCCTCTCCTCAGCGAAGCCCCGCCCTTGTCAATGATGTAATTATGTGTGCTGTGAAACCCTGCCTCCACATTTGCAGACTCTACTAACCAGCATTAGCAGTAGCATTAGCATAGCCCTGCTCATTTGTTTGTTCTAACAAGTCGAGTGATGATGGTGTCATCTGAGATGTTATGATGTCACTGTTATGACAACTGTGAACAGGAAACAATGTCATACTGTCAGCGAGTAAAATAAAGCGTGTTTTGTGTTGCATCAATGTGTGTTGACCAGGTGTTTCCTTGGCTCATTTGTTTCCTTATTCTTAGTTTCACACTGATAATTAAACACAGTTGTACGTCATTTATTTAGCAGCAGAGAGAACAGGTGGATGTTACCTGAGCTCTGCATACAGAAGAAGAAGAAGAAGAGGAAAGCTGCATTTGTTACAAATACATCACTGCACCAACACATTATCGTATCCCATGTCCCAGTTGGAGTAAGAGTGTTAGGGTTAGTTGGAGAGGACAGGGTTGACCTCTGGTCTTCTGATCAATAGTGACGGTCAGTCTGTGTGGGAAACCAGCCCCCACAGCCTGCGCTTGTTGTTTTATTGCATTTTCAGCTCTCACTTTCTATCCTAATTAATTAAACTTTTGAACTGGAACACATCAGAAAAGAGAGTAGCTGCACAGCCCATTGCTATGTTGTCAAATAGCCAAAGAGCTTCTGATTATTGCGATATAAAAAAGAAAAAAACGCTGCTCAAATTGTGATCAGATATTGAGTTTTGGATTTATATAGAAACTGAAGAATTAAAAATGCTAAGGCACAAATACACAAACCTAATTAATCCTGCAAACAAACCACCAGTCTGGGAACAGTGTCGCTGTACTGTGGTCCACCGGCAGAGGGCGGTGCAGGCACTTCGTCTCTCTCCGTGTCACTTTCGGACATTTCCGCTCGGGCCCTGCACCGTCCTCGGGATTGTTCGGCAGTGTTCGGCTGGTAACGGTCGGTGAGTTCAAATGTTCGGCTGCAGCTCCTTCTGCGGACTGAAGTGAAGAAAGAGCCGAGACAAAACACACGGACGGAGTGTCGAGGCGGAATGACGGTGCTGCAGGAACCTGTCCAGGTAAAAACACCCCTTCAGCTTGTTGTCACGAGCAGACTCCCGAGAATTTATGAAGCCCGCGCTGTCTTCTCCGTCCCGGCCTCAGCGGCTGGTCCAGTCCGCGGTGAGATAGCTGTCGGCCCGCCGCAGGCCGCGTAGGCTGCCGGTGGCAGCACGGAGCTTTTCCCGGTGTTATTACTGTTAGAACAGCGATCCCTCCATGGAGGAACAGTTCGTCTGACGGCCGCTGCGTCTGGGACTAACACAACTGTACCTTATTAGCTAACCCCAGCTTGGTTACAGTTCAGATAGGTCATACCAGACTCCATGTAAAAATCGGTCAGATCGAGGTTTTCAGTGTTGTTGGTAAAAATAAACGGAGTGGGGTCAGCTCTGTTGACCTTTTGTGACATGTTTGGTTCCACACGTTGCTTCGGCATTGATGCAAAGCACGACCCGTGCTTTACTACGAAGAAAATACAACATAATTTGATCATGTTCGTCTCATAATCCTTCGGTCTGTCTGAGGTCAAAATGCCCCGCGTAGGGCGACTCAAGCAGCACAAACACTTCTTAAAGTTTATATTCCGCCCAAATTGACCGTGTTTGACTCAATGTATTTTTGCCGAATTTATCGTAGGGCATGAAGGGTTGTTTGAAGGTCTGTTATGGAACTGTGTGTTGGTTCTGATCAGCAAAGCGACTGAAATCCATCAAATTTAAAGTGCAGTTTTGTATTGTTAGCAATGCTAGCAGGTCTGTTAGCTGGCTAACATTGTGGCTAGCTGTTAGCTGAGCTGCTTCAGTCAGCAGAAATTCAGCTTTAAAGTTCGTCAGTGAACATAAACTGCTCCGATTACAGTGTGTTCAGTTTGATGTTAAAATCTGAGACCAGAGCAGCAGGTCAGGCTGAAGTTATCCCGCAGCTATTTAGCCTCTGGATGCTAAGAGAAGCTAACGTCAGCTATCTGCCGGTAGCTGCTGGTTAACTGCCATGTTAGCCACAATAAAACTGAGAACAACAGTAAGGTCTGTTGTTCACACTTACATCAGACTGAATGAGGCTTTACACCACATGTGCGTTTGTGGCAGAATGACCTGAAACTACACCATCGGTGTATTATTGCTAAATGAAGTAAACCTACATGTCAGGTGTGTTATTGATAAAGGAAGTAAATCTACATCTCAGGTGTGTTTGTGTCAGAACGAAATCTGAAATAAATCAATGTGATTTCTGCTGGACTTCAGTAGAAATTCAGTAAATCAGATTGACCTGCCGGTTACTTGCCTCTAACTGACAGCTGTGTTTAAACTGTGCTACACCTGCAGTAACCAGGTGATCTCAGGTGAACTCCCTGTGTCAGTGTGGTTTCAGACTGTGTTTGTGTGGGTAGCAGGTTGTTGTTGGTTTCAGTGCATTGACTGTCAACTGCTTATTGATTTATGACGTTTATTGCTGATTTACCATTATGGAGCGATGAATAGCTTCATGTGCATGTCCGACCATAATAACCAGAACTGTGATGAATGCAGAACCAGTTTTAGATCAGTGTTCAGAACCGATGAGGACTAGTTAACGTCAACCTATCTCTCCGTGTTCAGGCTGCAGTGTGGCAGGCTCTGAACCACTACGCCTACCTGGACGCAGTTTTCCTCGCTGAGAGACTTTACGCTGAAGGTAACATATATCTGTCTACCTCTCTGTCTACCTGTCTCCCTGTCAGCGAGGTCGGAGGAGGCGCTCTACCTGCTTGCTACCTGTTCATCTGTCTTTCTTTCTGTCCACCTGTCTCATTGTCAGTGAGGTCGGAGGAGGCGCTCTACCTGCTGGCTACCTGTTACTACCGCTCTGGGAAGCCATACAAAGCGTACCGGCTGCTGAAGGCCCATAGCTGCTCCACTCCGCAGGTTCGATTCCTGTTGGCCAAGTGCTGCGTCGAGCTCAGCAAGTAAGAACACACAGAACTAGTTAGTACAAGTTATTGTAGCAGCTGCTGATTTTTGTGGATGAACGTGTGATGTCGAGGATTAGGAATCATCGAGTCTGTGGATTCACGTTATTATTTCAAAGCTATTTAAGTACATGTTCGTTTAATTTTGTTTTTCTGCTGATTAGTGTTTTTAAATGGAGCAAGAGATGGACAGGCGGCTTGGTACGGTGTCCGCAGTAATGCGGGTGTTGTACTGAACCGTTGAGGTGAAGAGGGAGCTGAGTTGCAAGGCAAAACTCTCGATGTACCAGTCCATCTATGTTCCAACTCTTACCTATGGTCATGAGCTCTGGGTAGTGACCGACAGAATGAGATCGCGGGTACAAACGGCTGAAATGAGCTTCCTCTACAGGGTGGTTGGGCTCAGCCTTAGAGATAAGGTGAGAAGCTCGGACATCCGGAGGGAGCTCTGAGTAGAGCCGCTGCTCCTTTGTGTCGAAAGGAGCCAGTTGTGGTGGTTTGGACATCTGATTTGGATGCCTCTGGAGAGACTTACTTTGGAGCTTTTCCTAGCACGTCCGCTTGGGAGGAGACCCTGGGGTAGACCCAAAACCCGCTGGAGGGATTATGTTTTTCGTCTGGCCTGGGGACGCCTCAGAATCCATCAGGAAGAGCTGCAAAGCGGCGCCGGGGGGGGGGACGTTTGGAATGACCTGCTTCATCTGCTACCTCCACAACCCAACCCTGGATAAGCAGAAGATGATGGATGGATGGATGGATGGATGGATGGATGGATGGATGGATGGATGGATGATTAGTGTTTGTCGCTCACCTGTTGTAGCTGCACCCAGGCTCTGGAACATGCTCCACCTCGACATGCACACTATCACTGACCTAGGTCTTTTTAAATCAAAACTCAAAATCTTCCTGTTTAAAATGGCTTTTAATACCTGGCGGCATGGTGACATTTTATTACTTTTGTTTCTTTTAGATGTATATTTCAGTGCTGTTCTATTGCTGTTTATTTTATTGTTTTATTGTATATTTTACGGGCTGCACTGTGGCGTGGTGGTTAGCACTTTCGTCTTGCAGCTAGAAGATCCCTGGTTCACGTGCCGCCCTTCCTGGGATCTTTCTGCATGGAGTGTGCATGTTCTCCCTGTGCATGCGTGGGTTTCCTGTGGGTACTCCGGTTTCCTCCCACAGTCCAAAAATATGCTGAGGTTAATTGATCATTCTAAATTTGCCCCTAGGTGTGAATGTGATTGTTTGTCCTGCATAAATAAATGGAGTGTGCAGTTTACCTGAAGACTGATACCTGTTCCAGCTGAACATGTCTGAATAAGAGTCACACGTACAACGATACCTGCATTCAACATCCATGACTGTTTCTGTTTCAGCACCACAGGTATCAGCAAGCAGCGAAATCAAACATCATTGATAATGGAAAACAGAAGGACGGCAGACGGAACTGCACTAGAGAAACTGATTAATCTCAGTCGATCAAACGTAAACAGACTAGAGCCTCCTAATTTAATCCCTCCTGTTCTTATTTTACATGTTTAGTTATAGTCTCCCTTACTCGTTATGAACAACAGGTTCCTGCTATCACAAGCTGTTAAAACATTGCATTTAATGTATTGATTCCAAATATCGGTCATCAGAGTTTCTTGATTATCAATAATCGGCATCGGTGGTGGCCCAAAAAAACCCATATTGGCCGCTCCCTTAAAGACAACCTCTTTAAAGTCCGTCTGAATTCAGTTTATAAAGGAACTAATGGATCCACCTTTACACTCACAACATGGAGCTCAAGTTCAGCACATCAAAATCCACAGAAACTCTGACCAGTTAGATTTACTGTACTTCTGTTCAGTCACCTTCAGACTGAGGACGCTGCAGCATCACGAAGACTCAGACAGAAATCGGTGTCCAAATGCCTGCACAGGCTGATGTCCCTCTACTTGTCTGTCCCCCTACCTGTCTGTCTCTCAGGCTCGCTGAAGGAGAGCAGGTTCTGATTGGTGGAGTGCTAAACAAACAGAAGAGCCAGGATGACATCATCACAGAGTTTGGGGACTCCGCCTCCTTCACACTGTCATTACTGGGACACATTTACTGGTAAGAACGGAGACCAGTGCTCCCACTCCTGTCAGTTCTCCTCCTAGTCTGTCCCAGTTCCCCTTCCAGTTGACTGACCTCTCTGTCTCTCTATCTCTCTGAGCAGTAAGACAGATCGTGTTGCTAAAGGTGCCGAGTGTTTCCAGAGGAGTTTAACCCTCAACCCGTTCCTGTGGTCACCTTTCCAGAACCTCTGTCACCTAGGTAACACACCACACACTACTACTCAACACATCTGTTGGCGTGTGGTCATGTAGCTGCAGGTGACACTGTGGTCTGTGTTCCAGGAGATAAACCCGATCCAGATCAAGTGTTTAGGTTGTCCTCACTACAGAACTCCTCGCTAGCCCCGCCCCCACCATCTGTAAGCCCCGCCCAGAACGCCTCTCATCGCCTAGACACCGCTCTCATGGAGACGCCACAGGATACGTTGGTACGTAGTATAGCTGCAATCAGATTACTGTGGTCAGCTAATTACTAATAGTTACACAGGTGACAGCTTCTGTTAGCCATGGTTATAGTGTAGTCATCATACAGAGTAATCAGATTACTGTGGTGGGGTAATTGATTATGATGTGCTGTTTTTCAGGAGTTGAATCGTTTAAATCTAGAATCATCAAATGGAAAGCTGACATCTGATTTATCAGTGTCCTACATTGACTCCTCCCTCATCTCCCCGGAGACCGGCTCCCTATTGGGTAACACGGTCTCCATGGCATCAGCCGGCTCTCTATTGGCTAAACAGAACAAGCCCAAGAGTGGGCGGAGTTTACTGGGAGGACCTGCAGCCCTCAGCCCTCTGACGCCCAGGTGAGTTCAGGACAGGACAGGTGACTCTGTGTTAACACCCACATCATACCTGACCTGTGTGTGTGTGTGTGTGTGTGTGTGTGTGTGTGTGTGTGTGTGTGTGTGTGTGTGTGTGTGTGTGTGTGTGTGCGTGTGCGTGTGCGTGTGCGTGTGCGTGTGCGTGTGCGTGTGCGTGTGCGTGTGCGTGTGCGCGGGCATGTTAGTTTTGGTATTCTGCCACTGGAGCCCAGCCCAGGAGACCCCACATATCTACAGAACTACTCTGCTACCATGGAAACACAAAGTACTGCCCCCAGCAAGAAGGTATACACACTAATACACACTGATACACAGAGATATACACACAGTATCAGTAACCTCTGCAGGTTCGTTAATTCACAGACTGAGTTCTCTGTAAGACCTCTGATTGTCCAGCAGATGGCGCTACATTCTGAACCTTCACACTTGTACTTTGCTCTCATCATTTACTGTCCTGCTAACTCTGTGCTGTCTCCTGTCTGTCCTCACCTGTCTCTCTGTGTCTCTCTGTTAGTCTGTTTCCAGAATCAGTCAGTCAAAGTCTGTCTTCAGTCAGAGTGGTAATAGTAGAGATGTCCTCCCCATCCCCTTCAACCAATCACAGACCTCTGCTCCTCACACCAGGTAACTGCAGCAACCAATCACAGGGCTCTGGTCACCACTTGGTCACCTGTTAACACAGTACCCAATCATAACACCTGCTGCCTGTGTGTCCTCGTGATGAAAGCGAGTAGAAACCATCATCACACTGTCGTATGACCTCACACTGTCATCGTTTACAGTTCTGACAGCAGACATGTTCACCGTGACATCATACTTAAAGATTATGTCTTATTCACCGGAAGCTGTTGAGTCATATCTGTCTGTTTCTCAGTGACCTTCCTGTCTGAGACCTGTCGGTGTCTCAGTAACCTGTCTGTCTCTCAATTACCTGCCTGTCTGAGACCTGTCTGTTTCTCAGTGATCTGTGTGTTTGATGACTTGTCTGTTTCTCAGTGACCTGTCTGTCTGATGACCTGTCTCTCTCAGTGGCTCCCCTCAGGTCCTCAGTCCCAGTATGTCTGGTCCTCCAAATGTTCAGCCCAGAAGAAGCTCCAGACTGTTTACTAGTGCCAGCTCTACTGCCAAGGTACATCATTTCTGTGGTACTACTACATTTACTACAGTAATGCTTCTATGAAGTACTGCATTATTACTTCTTCTGTTTCTACAGGAAAACAGCAAGAAATTAAAGATGAAGTTTCCTACAAAAATCCCCAATAGGAAAACCAAATGTAAATCAGCGAAGACATCAAACAGCAGTAACCTGAACGAGAGTCTGGACATCCTGAGACTGGATTCCAGTCTAAGTCTACCAGACACCAAGATCCCCCAGTACCAGAGGGCTGCTGCAGGTAATACTACATAAAATACTATAAAATACGGCTGTTCCAGAGGCCTGCTTTGGGTGATAAATGCACTGCTGAGGTTTGTTCTGGACCCGGATTTGAACCTGAGCCTTAATTTGGTTCTGTCTTTTACAGTCAGCACATTAATTGGTTTAAAGAGGCATGATGTTTAGCATTCATTGCATAGTTGCACAGTTTTCAGACACGTGTCTGTTCCATGTGTTTAGACAGTGTAATGGCGTTGCTACGGGAACTGGGACGTGGTTACCAGGCACTGTGTTCATACAACTGCAGGGAGGCCATCCACATCCTGACCTCGCTCCCTCCCCAGCACTACAACACTGGCTGGGTCCTCACTCACATCGGCAGGGCCTACTTCGAACTGGCCGAGTACACACAGGTAACACACACCTGACATATCGGTAACTCACAGACGACACACGGGTATCTCACACTCGACATATGGGTAACTCACACTCGACATATGGGTAACTCACACTCGACATATGGGTAACTCAGACCTGACACACGGGCAACCAATACTTGACACATGAAAGAATCACACATGACGTGGGGAAATCATACCTGACACGCAAGTAACTCACACCTGACGCACAGGCAACCCATACTTGACACACAGTAAAATCACACCTGACACACGAGTAACTCACGCATGACACACGGGTAACTCACACATACCACATGGGTAACTCACACCTGGAATACAGGTAACTTCCACCACACATACAGGTAAGCACTCACTCTCACAGTTCCTTGTGTTCCAGTGACAGCGATTGCATTCAGGTGTTGTGTGTGTGGTGCTCTGGTGAATGCACCTGTCCTACAGTAATGCTGATGTGTGTTTGTAGGCGGAGCGTCTGTTCAGTGAAGTGCGCAGGATCGAGTCGTACAGAGTTGAAGGGATGGAGATTTATTCCACCACTCTGTGGCACCTGCAGAAAGACGTGGCGCTGTCCGCCCTGTCCAAAGACCTGACCGACATGGACAAGAACTGTCCAGAGGTGAGAAACACACCTGACCTGGCGCTGCTCGGGTAAGGTGACCATGTGGCACTACCTGTGAATTTCTGTGTCTCTGCAGGCCTGGTGTGTAGCAGGAAACTGTTTCAGTCTGCAGAGGGAACACGACATCGCCATCAAGTTCTTCCAGAGAGCTATCCAGGTGAGTCTGCTACTCTGGTTACTGTGGTTGGCTGCAGGTAGGACAAGCCATACTAATGTGTGAGGTGCAGAAATAGACGGTGCAGGTTTGTTGAGCAGTGTTCACCTGTCTGACTCTTTATATTCGTCTCACTACTAACCTTCTGTTCCTGTCTCTCACAGGTGGACCCGAGTTTTGCATATGCGTACACTCTGTTGGGTCATGAGTTTGTTCTGACTGAGGAATTGGATCGGGCCCTCGCCTGCTTCCGGAACGCCATCAGAGTCAACAACAGACACTACAACGCATGGTACGGTAACCATGGCAACAGCCTGAACTGACTGCACCATATATAAGCAGCATATTCACAATACTGTCAGTAGTATGCACATTCTGTATCCCCTCACAGTAATCAGATTACTTTGATGCTAAACACCAGAGTACCGTAATTTCCTGACTATTGAGCGCACCTGAATATAAGCCGCACACACTAAATTTAAAAAGAAAAAAATGTTTGTACATATATATGCCGCACCTGCCTATAAGCTGCAGGTGTCCACGTTGTAACATGAGATATTTACACAGAAAGATTTTTTTTAAACTTTTAATTACATAAATGCTTTTTTCCAAACAGTGCCTGTAACAGGGCAGTTTGTTTGCATCAACGAGCTACGCGGAAATGAGACGCTTGGAAATCCGCTGGAGAGACAGTGTGTGACTTTATACTCCGTGCGGCGTCTCCTCCCAACCTGCAGGGGGCAGTGTATCGCAAACACACGTCTACCTAGTCTACTCTGGTACTAAACTAGAGTCGAAGAAGTTTGCCATCGTTAACACCACTTACAACATGGCATTGTACCGAATAGTTGCATTTCAGCAGTTAGTTTTAATTTCACACCATGAATTGTTCATAACCCAGTTATCACGGTGATCTATGTGTGATGAATCGTCTAAATGTCTGTATTTCTGAACTTCTGCTGCTCAGAGCTCCTGGTCTTCCGCCAGTTTTCCGCGTGTCTCCGTCAGGGTAGTTAGAAAAATTTGGAGGTGCACAACACGGAAATGTTCCACTAAAATGACGCAATTTGTCCGCACGGAGCCGCATGGACCTCGCGGACGAGGCAAGCGTAAAACAAGCTGTTCACGCTGCCGACTCCAACGTTTCACCATCATTCATTGATGTCAAGCTTACGTGCAGCAGCTGTATTTCCTTCTTCAACAGGCAGATCGATTACCTTTAACTTAAAAGCTGCATCATATGCATTTCCTCGTGTGTTTTCCATGATGAGGGTGTGTGCTTGAAATGCAAAATGACTCATCGGAAGAATTTAGTGTGAGTGTGTTTGATTTAATTCGAACAGTTTCATTGGTCCACTGTGACCTGTTCGGTAATTTTACTGGTCTGATGTGACGAGGCTAAATGTATTAATGGCATGAAGCTCGTTAGCCCGTAAAAATCTATACATTAGCCGCAGGGTTCAAAGTGTGAGAAAAAAGTAGCGGCTTGTAGTCTGGAGAGTACAGTATTCCCTCCAAATAATAAAAACTAACAGATGGCTGCTGCATAATTCTTGGCACAGGGGTTATCAATGGAAATCAGAGTTTGTGTGAAGCTCAGACAGTGTGAAGGAAGGAGGACAAGAAGAAAACCTGGTTGCTGCTCAGAACTAGACCTCTAGATGAAAGTTTGCTGAAGAACATGAAAAGAAGGCTGATGACTGTTGTAGAACATTCTTTGGTCAGATGAAGATAAGATTAGTTGGGCTCAGATGGAGTCCAGCATGTCTGGTGTGAACCTGACCAGGACTACCACAGTGAATGCAGAGTCCTGACAGTGAAGCACGGAGGTGGGAGTGTGATGATATGGGTGATGACATTTGTAGATGCACCATGAATGTCTGAGGATAAACCAAAATACTGGCTGACAAGATGAGTCTGAAGAAACTGGAAGATTAGGAGTATTCCAGCAGGAGAACCAGCCAAAGAACAACATCCACACAAGAGCTTCTTCACTAGAACAAATTGAAACTAGGACTTGGAGACTGAGAGTCCTCACCAGAATCTAGAAGAACCCCTTTGTGGTATTCTAAAGAGAAAGATGGACTCTGGAAAGCTGACCTGACTTTAACTGCATTGAGTTCCTACTGTGGGGCCTGAATTTTAATTAAAACTTTACATTTAATGAGTCTAGAATATATTACATTTTCACCTTTTTTTTAAATAACTGATGGAAAATAAACCTTTAAACCATATTCTAATTTGTTGAGCTGCACTAGCATGTGTGTATGTAAACACACCATTGAAATGGAGTCTGGTGACAAATGAAGTTAACTGTCACATGGATCTATATTCAGTCATTAGTACAGTGTGTATTTGTGTGTTCAGGTATGGTCTGGGGATGATTTACTACAAACAGGAGAAGTTCAACTTGGCCGAAATCCACTTCAAGAAAGCTCTGAGCATCAACCCTCAGAGCTCTGTGCTGCTCTGTCACATCGGAGTGGTATGTTGGCGTTGTTCATTTGTGACTCATGCTCTGTTAGCTTCGAGCTTATCCATCCACAGCAGTCTGTTAGCATTAGCATCACCAGTCAGAGTTCTGTGCTGCTCTTTCACTTGAGAAAGGTTTGTTAGCTTGTAGCATTGTCCATTAACCCTCCAAAACCCAAAACCTGTCAACGTGTTTTATAGCCTTATTGTATTTACTGAGTGAGGAAAAATGTGACGGCAGCAAAAAATAAACTGCTTGGAGTTCAGAGGGTAAATAGCAAGAAGACAATAGAACAATCGTAACTGACGTGTGTGTTTGTAGGTGCAACATGCTTTGAAGAAGTCTGATGCCGCTTTAGAGACTCTGAACAGAGCGATTGGGATCGACCCCAAGAACCCACTCTGCAAGTTCCACCGAGCATCTATACTGTTCGCCAATGACAAGTACAAGGTAATCAATACTGGTCAATACTGTGAGGAGTAAATCAATGCTCATTCATCTGTCACTATGACAACGTCTCTCTCTGACCTGTCTCTCTGCAGGCGGCTCTTCAGGAGTTGGAGGAGTTAAAGCAGATTGTTCCCAAAGAGTCTCTGGTTTACTTCCTTATAGGAAAGGTGAGACACTGACAGGTAGAGTTTAATTCAGTCATGTACAGGTGTGAATGACATCAGCTGATCCTCTGACAGGTAGAATTTAACTCATGATCAGAGTCTCTGGAGTTTCAGTCACAGTCAGGATGTCAGTGTCTGACAGGTGTAAACTCACAGGTTGTTCACTGCATGTGAACTCCAGTTCAGGTTGAGGTCTCCGTGATGTCAGACTCACCTGTCAGCAGCATCAGATCATAACATGTCTTTCTTGTGTCTCAGGTGTATAAGAAGTTGGGTCAGACTCACCTGGCCCTGATGAACTTTAGCTGGGCAATGGACCTGGATCCTAAAGGAGCAAACAATCAGATCAAAGAAGCCATCGACAAGCGATACCTGCCTGAGGACGAAGGTATGACACCAGTTAAACTGATCAATCAGTGACGCCACAACATCATTAACACCTGACTTCCTCCTGTCTGACACCTGACACCTGTCTCACTCTGTCTCCACCTGTCTCTCTGTCTGCACCTTTTTCTCTCACAGCGGCGGAGGTGGACGACAGTCAGGACAGCAGCATCATGACAGATGCCGACGACACGCAGCTCCACACGGCTGAGAGCGACGACGTTCTTTAACCCCGCCCTTTTGGTGTAGCCCCGCCCCTCTGCTCGAGCCAAGCCCTGCCCCCTGCTCTGAGTGGCCAGAAGAGTACTGTTGCTCGGCAGCATCCTGACGGATGGATCTTCAGTTTAGCTCCACCCCAGCCTTTTACCCTGTCCTCCTATTGGCTTAAACAGACTGCTGCTGCCCTGAAGCCCCTCCCTCTTCCTGTTCCCTCCCTTGTATGTCATTGAGGCGGTCCTCTGACATCAAAGCTGTTTTTTATGTTCTTTTTATCCTGATGGAAATAAATCAATAAAAACATGTAAACCCCACGCACAAATCTGCCTTCTTCTGTTCACAGCAACCAATCAGAGCACTCAGCAGCAATGGAAAGGTAAGTAAAGGTTTGGACTCCACACCTGTACAGATTTATGGTCACAGCTAGTCAGCTGACTGATCAGCTGATCTCTGCAGTGACATCATGTGAGTAATGTCATGTGACTGACAGGTGTGATGCAGCACCTGGACAGGTGTGATGCAGCACCTGGACAGGTGTGATGCAGCACCTGGACAGGTGTGATGCAGCACCTGGACAGGTGTGATGCAGCACCTGGACAGGTGTGAACAGTCAGTGCTCTTTACAAACTTGACTTGTAGTTTCTTCTTTGCTGCTTATTTTTCCCATCTCTTAATTCTGAATTTTTTTTTTTCTTATTCAGGAGCAACCAGTTCTCCATGGTAAGTGATGCTGCACAATTAGATCACCATGGTAACCGAGGATGCAGAGCTTGATCTCCATGGTAACTGATGCCACACAGTTAGACCTCCATGGTAGCTGATGCTGTGGTGCTAGCTCTCCATGGTAACTGATGCTGTGGAGCAAGATCTCCATGGTAACTGATGCTGCGGCGCTAGATCTCCATGGTAACTGATGCTGTGGAGCTAGATCTCCATGGTAACTGATGCTGCGGAGCTAGATCTCCATGGTAACTGATGCTGCGGCGCTAGATCTCCATGATAATTGATGTGGCGGTGCTAGATTTCCATGGTAACTGATGTGGCGGCGCTAGATTTCCATGGTAACTGATGCTGCGGCACTAGATCTCCATCATAATTGATGTGGCGGTGCTAGATTTCCATGGTAACTGATGTGGCGGCGCTAGATTTCCATGGTACCTGATGCTGCAGAGCTAGATTTCCATGGTAACTGATGTGGCGGCACTAGATCTCCATGGTAGCTGATGCTGCACAGTTAGAGCTCCATGATAACTGATGCTGCAGTGCTACATCTCCATGGTAACTGATGCTGCGGAGCTAGACCTCCATGGTAACTGATGCTGCGGCGCTAGATTTCCATGGTAACTGATGCTGCAGAGCTAGATTTCCATGGTAACTGATGTGGCGGCACTAGATCTCCATGGTAGCTGATGCTGCACAGTTAGATCTCCATGATAACTGATGCTGCAGTGCTAGATCTCCATGGTAACTGATGATGCACAGTTAAATCTCCATGGTAACTGATGCTGCAGTGCTACATCTCCATGGTAACTGATGCTGCAGTGCTACATCTCCATGGTAACTGATGATGCACAGTTAAATCTCCGTGGAAACTGATGCTGCAGTGCTAGATCTCCATGGTAACTGATGATGCACAGTTAAATCTCCATGCTAACTGATGCTGCAGTGCTACATCTCCATGGTAACTGATGATGCACAGTTAAATCTACGTGGAAACTGATGCTGCACAGTTAGATCTCCATGCTAACTGATGCTGCACACTTAGATCTCCTTGGTAACTAATGCTTCATAGTTAGATCTCCATGGTAACTGATGCTAAGATGCTAGATCTCCATGGTAGCTGAAGCTGTACAGTTAGAGCTCCATGGTAACTGATGCTAAGATGCTAGATCTCCATGGTAGCTGAAGCTGTACAGTTAGATCTCCACGGTAACTGATCCTGCGGAGCTAACTTAGTCCTGAAAATGATAAAATGGTGATGTGGAAGAGTTATGAAATATTTTCTTGCAGGGAGACGAAAACAGCAATGAAATTGGGTTATCCACCATAAAAGCTAGAGCAGCTGTCTGACTGCAGCAGCTTCTACCAGCTGATTCATGAGATGACAAGGAAAGGAATCAAACTGAGCTGCAGGTTTGAGTCTTACATTATGACGAAGCATTACTGCTGGTTCTGTATCCATGCTTCAGGATATTTTCAATGTATGAACTTTACCTGTAATAAAACATCTGTAGGACTTTGTAGAGCCTCAGACATCCAGATGAGAGTTTCAGGAGTTCTTCATCTGAATTAATGTGAGAATGATGATAAACTTAGCTTCAGTTCAGAACCATAGACAGCTCAGATCCAAGACGAACTTTATTGGTACAAAGCACTTCAACAGCCGACAGGCAGAGACAGAAATGGTTTTGGCACCTGGTATCAAATGGCATTCTGGGTAATTTTTAATGCTTGGGGTGGGGGGAGATCACAGAGGAGAGATGGTGATTGGCTGAGAGAGGTGACATCAGAGAGGTGTTCTGTGATCAGGGAGATTCTATGGCCAACAGGCTAATCAGTAATGATAACGGGTTAATCAGTTTTGTTACCAGGCTAATCAGTAATGCTAATAGGCTAATATGCTAGCAAGCTAATCAATAATGCTAACAGTCTAATTAGTATTGTTAGCAGATTAACCAATAATGCTAACAGGCTAATTAGTATTGTTAGCAGGTTAATCAATAATGTTAACAGGCTAATTAGAATTGTTAGCAGGTTAATCTATAATGCTAGCAGGCTAATTATAGTTAGCAGGTTAATCAATAATGTTAACAGGCTAATTAGAATTGTTAGCAGGTTAATCTATAATGCTAGCAGGCTAATTAGTATTGTTAGCAGGCTAATCAATAATGCTATCAGGTTAATCTGTATTGTTAGCAGACTAATCAGTAACGCTAATGAGTGAATCAGTATTGTTAGCAGTTTAATCAATAATGCTAACAGGCAAATCTGCATTGTTAATAGGCTAATCAGTAATGATAACAGGCTAATTAGCAATGCTAACAGGCTGGTCAATTAGCACGGTGTGTCTGCTGCAGACAAGAAGATCTGAAATCTTCTGAAACATCTGAAGTGGTCCTCTTCATGTTGAAATGAAGCTTTGACGTGTTTAGCTCAGCTTAGCTTAGCACACAGAGCATAATCAGGTGGAGAAACACTTCGTACCAGCTTCACTTCTTGTCATGGAATAATGCTGCACCTGGCTTGCTGATTGGCCGTTGCTTTTAACATCATAAAATCTCTCTGATCACCGGTGACTTCAGGTGAATGTGATAAAGAGAAGGCTGAATGATGATTTTTCTTTCTTTATTCAGGTGGTTTCCTTGGTAACAGGAGTGGGTGGGGTCTGCAGGCACAGGGTTATCCAATCACAGGCCTTGTTTGGCGAGGGAGGCAGACACCTGAGGGGAGAAAGCAGTTGTTTTTTTTTTTTTTGTTGTTTTGTTTTTTTTACAGCATTTTATGCGGGTTTAATTTTGTGTATTTGGTACAAACCAGTGAGTCTCTCACCTGGTCAGCCAGCGTGTCGAGGGGCGGAGCTTCGGCCGCATTAAGGCTTCCAGGGGAGGAAGTGTTGCTAAGGCGATGAGGGGAGGAGTCAGCCTGGGTGATGATGTCAGCACCGTGGTCGGTCCGAGCTTTGGCGGTCTCTCTGAAATGCAGCTTCTGACTCTCAATCTATAATAAACAGACACGTGGTACTAAATCTTTGCACAGATCATATATGTGTGAGATGATGCCAGATAAGTGTACCCTGTGATGTGTGTTTTATATGTTGTAAAACACCGAACATGCATCAGGTCAGACTGATGTTAAGTGATCTGTGGAGCCTCCTGCTGAGTTCAACCTTTCAGAGTTTAATCTGCTGCTACTGAAACTTTCTGTCCTGTAATTTACTATCATCATGTTTGTTACCTTCTTCTTCCCTCCTCCTGGAACGTGAGTGACATTCTCCAGAGAACCCACTTTAGACTGAATCGCTGTGAAGTCCACCTTCTCCGACTTTATCTCCACCTTCCCTCCACCTGCAGAGCACAGTAACACTCAGTTTGGCATCTTTTTATTGATCACATTCATTCACTGATTGGTCAGCAGATGACTCTGAGGTTCAATCTGTGGACCTGTCAGACAGTAGATTCGGCTTCAGATGGATGTGAGTGTTTGAGTTCTGATCCCGATAAACAGAATCTTACATCCTCTGAGGGAAAAAGAAGCATCAGCCTGCTCAGGTGTGATGGACTGACATGTTACCTGGCTTGTGGTGGATGTTGCTTTTGGAACCACACTTTGACGTCACGTTACTGAGGTCCAGCTTCTTGTTAACAATTTGAACCTGCAGACAAGATTCTCAGCGGTAAGATCTACCCGAGTCCAGCTCCGCTCACTGGTACCGGACAGGTGACTCACCTTGCCTCCTCCTGGGGAGTGTTTCAGGTTCTCCGTGGATCCCACCTTTGACTTCACGTTGCTCAGGTCAGGCATTGGGTGGGAGGGGAGGGGGGGTGTCCGTCCACGAGTAGAGCCAGGTGACCGAGGAGGGGTCCGTACCACTGCCACCTGGGGACCAGTTTGAGCAGTAAAACCAATTAGAAACATCATCACAATCATCAGAGACACTGATTAGCAAGTAACACATGCATGGAACCATCCGAACCTGTAAAAACAATGACCACAGCCTTACCCTAACCTTAACCATGTTAACCAGTGACACCAGTTAAACTCCAGAGTTAGCAGAAAACCAGCAAACCATTAAAAACAACCAGTAAAATCATGCTGTGAGTCATCAGTAAATCATTCCAGCTGGCTTCATTCCTCACTCTGATCTGAGAGGACAAGACAGACCGATAGGTGGATAGACATAAAGACAGGTGTATGGACAGAGAGACAGGTGGATGGACAGACAGACGACCATACCTTCTTGACGTCTCTGTTCGGAGTGGATGATCGGCTGGCAGGAGAGCGACTTCCTGGACTGTTAACACCATCAACTGACTCTAAGGTACAGACAGGTTAACTGGTTAAACTGGTGTTATTGGTTCTAAGTACTCATCCCCTCTGAAAGTTTTGGCTTTTTATCACCTTTCAACATTGAACCATGGTCAATTTGATTAGACCTTTTTTTTAATTTTTGGGCCTTTTTGCCTTCATTCGATAGGTGTAGTGGAGACAGACAGGAAAGGAGGGAGAAGAGTTGGGGGGAAGACATGCAGCAAAGGGCTGTGGGAAGGAATTGAACCCAGGCCGCTGCGTCGCTGTACATGGGTCGCCCGCTTAACCCGTTGAGCTATCCGGGCACGTTAAGTAGACCTTTCTGACAAAAAATTGTAAAAGAAAGACTCATGCCAAAGTGTAAACGGATTTCTACAAATTCAAGTAAATTAATCAAAAATATGAAATGTATAATAGGTAATTGCATGTGTATTCACCACTTTATAGGAAAGTGGCAAAGAGAAAACCACTGTTGAAAATAGTTTGTATTAAATCTGGACTATAGTTCACCAGAAGACATGTAGAAGAAGGTTCTTTGGTCCAACATCGTGATGTCAAGCACAGTGGTGGTGGCATCATGATGTGAAGCATGGTGGTGGCGGCATCATGATGTGAAGCATGGTGGTGGCGGCATCATGATGTGAAGCATGGTGGTGGCGGCATCATGATGTGAAGCATGGTGGTGGCGGCATCATGATGTGAAGCATGGTGGTGGCAGCATCATGATGTGAAGCATGGTGGTGGCAGCATCATGATATGAAGCATGGTGGTGGCGGCATCATGATGTGAAGCATGGTGGTGGCGGCATCATGATGTGAAGCATGGTGGTGGCGGCATCATGATGTGAAGCATGGTGGTGGTGGCATCATGATGTGAAGCATGGTGGTGGCGGCATCATGATGTGAAGCATGGTGGTGGTGGCATCATGATGTGAAGCATGGTGGTGGCAGCATCATGATGTGAAGCATGGTGGTGGTGGCATCATGATGTGAAGCATGGTGGTGGCAGCATCATGATGTGAAGCATGGTGGTGGTGGCATCATGATATGAAGCATGGTGGTGGCGGCATCATGATGTGAAGCATGGTGGTGGCGGCATCATGATGTGAAGCATGGTGGTGGCGGCATCATGATGTGAAGCATGGTGGTGGCAGCATCATGATGTGAAGCATGGTGGTGGCGGCATCATGATGTGAAGCATGGTGGTGGCGGCATCATGATGTGAAGCATGGTGGTGGTGGCATCATGATGTGAAGCATGGTGGTGGTGGCATCATGATGTGAAGCATGGTGGTGGTGGCATCATGATGTGAAGCATGGTGGTGGTGGCATCATGATGTGAAGCATGGTGGTGGCGGCATCATGATGTGAAGCATGGTGGTGGTGGCATCATGATGTGAAGCACGGTGGTGACAGCATCACGATGTGAAGCACGGTGGTGGCGGCATCACGATGTGAAGCACGGTGGTGGCAGTATCATGATGTGAAGCATGGTGTTGGCAACATTGTGATGTCAAGCACAGTGGTGGTGGCATCATGATTTGTAGCACGGTGGTGGCAGCATCATGGTGTGACGCATATTGGTGCCAGCATCATGATGTGGAGCATGATGGTAGCAGCATCACGATGTGAAGCACGATGGCGGCAGCATCACGATGTGAAGCACGGTGGCGGCAGTATCATGATGTGAAGCATGGTGGTAGCAGCATCATGGTGTTACTTTTTAGTAACTGTTTTACCTTTGATGTGAAAGATTTTTTTATATATATAATTCTGGTCAAAAGAAAGCCAAATTAAACTGACTATGGTTCAATGTTGAAAAGCAATAAAAAGAAACCACTCTTTATAAGCACTATACTGGTTGAGCTGGTGTTACTGGTTGATGTAGTGTCACCAGTTGAACTGGTGTAGTGTACCTGTACTCTTGGCTGAGATCATCTTGGCTGCTCTGGCGCCTCCCGCTGTCCTGGACGCCTGAAACAAACATGCTGTTAAAGTCTTCATCGGTGTTGGACAGCATTCAGGTGACTTAAATGTTGCTGATGGTTTCAATCAGGCACCAGGGTTTGGGTGGCAGATGGGACACAGGATCATTTAGAATGATCAGAAACTAATGAAGTTGCTGCTGTTGCTGGAGAAAAGTCAGACTTTGTTATTTGGTCTGACCTCATAAGATTGTGACTATCACAGGAAAGTGTGCAGGATCTCCTTCAGACATGAAGCATTCAGATTAACAGAAAGAACTGCAGGTCTGGACGAGGTTTCAGGAACAACAAAAGATGCAACAGGTGAGGATTAACTCACCTGATATAGTCAATAATCAATACATAGATTTTTACCTTATTGGTTTCATCAGCAGGATCCTTTACAGCTGCTTTTCCTGTTGGAGGAACACAAAGAACTGATGATAACAGAATTCAGTAAACATGATTCTTCCGGATTTTCAGCTACAGCAAATACATTATGGAGTATTACCAATAATCACATGGTAGTATTGCTAATAATCAATAATCACGTTAGTATTAGTAATAATCAATAATCACGCTAGTAAATATTAGTAATAACCAATAATTATATGCTAGTATTGCTAATAATTCATAAAGATAGTACTGAGTATTTCTGCTAATAATCAATAATCACATTAGTATTTTTAATAATCAATAATTACATTGTTAGTGAATATTAGCAACAATCAATAATCACATGTTCGTGAGTATTACTAATAATAAATACTTTGGCAGCAAGCAGAGGTCAAAGGTCGGGGTGGGGATGGGGGAAAGTGGGGTTAGTGAGTTCGTCTCCACGACAACCAGGTCAATCAGGAAGTGTCCGTCTGTGTCACTTTCAGCAGGAAACACAAAACATAGAGAACGTTCCTGAAACCTTTATTTAACCTTTTTTACAGAAACATGACACAGAGGAGGGAGGGGTGAGTGGGTGGGGGCCGGGGGGGGGGAGTTTGGGAAGAGGAGGTGAGGAGGAGGAGAGGGGGGTTGAGGAGGAGGTGAGGGGGAGGAGGACAGACCTTTCCTCAGGGGAGGAGGAGCGCTTGTTTTCTGGACTGCAGAAGCCTGTTTAGAAGAGGAGGTGCTGGTTTTCCTCCTCGTGGCAGCTCCCTTGGGTGGAGCTTTGGTTGTGGAGGGAGGAGCAGCTGCAGGAATCAAACGCTTCTCTCTCTGCTTGCTGAGGAGGCCATTGGTTAGAGGAGCGCTCGTTTCGTCGGCAGGGACATTCAGGTCTGCTGAAGGCGGAGTTTGGTGGACTGGTGTGTTTGTTTTCACCTCCTGGATGTCTAGCTCCTCTTCAGCAGGAGGCTCAGAGAGGGAGGGAACGCTCGTGTTACTGTCAGGGACCTCCTGAGGTGGGTGGAGCTCCTCACCTCTGCCCACCACAGCTTCCTTCTCCTCCTTTTCATCAGCTCCGGCTTCACCTGGAGGAGGTGTGGAGGAGGAGCTAGGAGTCTCTGTCTGATGCACCTCCTCTTCTCTCCCCTCCATCACCTCCACTGTCTCCTGCTTCACCTGTTCCTCTCCTCTGACTCCATCTTCCTCTTCATCGTCTCCTTCCTGCTCCTCCTGTATAGGTGGACTCTCAGATCGAACCTCTTCTTTCTGTTCTTCTCTTTGCACTTTCTCCTCCTTTTCTTCAGCTCCTCTTTCATCTTCAGGAGGAGGTGTGGAGGAGGAGCATGGAGTCTGAGGTTGAACCTTCTCCCTCTCTTTCTCTTCTCCTGGCATCTCTTCCTCCTGTTTCTCCATCATGTAGTGCTCCTCTGCCTCCTCCTGTTTCTCTATCATGAAGCGCTCCTCTTTCTCCTCCTTCTTCTCCTCCTCCTGTTTCTCCATCATGGAAAGCTCCTCTTTCTCCTCCTCCTGTTTCTCCATCATGGAAAGCTCGTCTTTCTCCTTCTCCTCTTTTTCTTGCTCCTGTTTCTCCATCATAATGCACTCCTCTTTCTCCTCCTTCTCCTGTTTCTCCAACCTGAAGCGCTCCTCTTTCTCCTCCTTCTCCTGGTTCTCCATCACTGAGTGATCCTCTTTCTCCTCCTTCTCCTGTTTCACCATCATGAAACGCTCCTCTTTCTCCTCCTTCTCCTGGTTCTCCATCACTGAATGATCCTCTTTCTCTTCCTTCTCCAGTTTCTCCATCATGAAGTGCTCCTCTTTCTTCTCGCCTTCCTGTTTCTCCATCACGGAAAGCTTGTCTTCCTCCTTCTCCTCTTTCTCTTGCTCCTGTTTCCCCATCACGGAGCTGTCCTCTTTCTCCACCTCGTCCTGTTTCTCCATCATTAAGCAAGGAGACTCTACAGGAGGAGGTGGAGAACAGAGGAGGAGCAGAGTAACACAGACAGGAGACACAAGGAGAAAGATGTCCAGACGAACAAACACACTGACTGAACACAAGGCTGAGAGGAGTCAAATAAGACGAGTCAATGTAAAAGGAGATAATATAAGAGGAGTCAGTCTGAGAGGAGTCAGTATAAAAAGACTCAGTCTGACAGGAGTCAATATAAGAGGAGTCAATACAAAAAGAGTCAGTTTGAGAGGAGTCACTGTAAAAGGAGTCAGTCTGAGAGGCGTCAATATAAAAGGAGTCCATTTGAGAGGAGTCAATACAAAAGGAGTCAGTCTGAGAGGAGTCAGTGTAAAAGGAATCAGTCTGACAGGAGTCAATACAAAAAGAGTCAGTCTGACAGGAGTCAATACAAAAAGAGTCAGTCTGAGAGGAGTCAATGTAAGAGGAGTCAATACAAAAAAAGTCAGTCTGAGAGGAGTCAATGTAAAAGCAGTCAGTCTGAGAGGAGTCAGTGTAAAAGGAGTCCATTTGAGGGGAGTCAATACAAAAGGAGTCAGTCTGAGCGGAGTCAGTGTAAAAGGAATCAGTCTGAGGAGTCAATATAAGAGGAGTCAGTTTGAGAGGAGTCCATCTTAAAGGAGTCAGAGAGGAGTCAAATAAGAGGAGTCAATACAAAAGGAGTCAGTCTGAGAGGAGTCAATCTGTTATTGATCAGGGTGGACATTTGAGCTGTTATTCAGTGTATTGATTAATTTTACTGATTGATTATTTATTGATAAACAGAGTTTCAGGAAACACCAACCTCCCATCATCCTCTGCGCCTCTTGGGCGGGGCCTTCTCTGAGGGGGGCGGAGTCTCCATCCATCATCACTCCTACAGAGAAGGAGAGGAGGACGAAAGGATGAGAGGAGGAGAGAAGGAGAACGAGAGAAAGAGTGGAGGAGAGGCGGAGGAGAGAAGGATGAAGAAAGAGAGAAGGAGAGGAGTGGAGGAGAGAAAGAGGAGTAGAAGGAGAGGAGGAGAACAAGAGAAACCGGAGGCGTGGAGGAGGATGAGAGAAAGAGGAGAGAAGGAGAGGAAGAAAAGTAGGAGAAGAATAGGAGGTTAAAAGGATAAGAGCGGGAGAGCGGAGGAGGAGAAAGAAGGGAGAGGAACAAAGGAGGAGAGGAGGATGTGAGGAGGTAATGAGGAGGTGAACATGTGGTTGCAGAGGAAAACAGGAGCAGTGATGAGGAGGAGCAGAGGAGTCAGTGAGCATGCTCAGAAATAGTAAATCCTCCATGATGATGATGCAGCAACAAACACAATAAAGTTTCTGTTTAAATCTGCTGCACCTCCTGCATCACCTCCCGCAGCACCTCCACCTCCTCCTCCTCCTCCTCCTCCTCTGTGCGTTAGCCCGCTGGCTAACATGCCGAGCGGCAGACGGCGGAGCGGTCCGGGCGGTGACAGACGGTCACGGAACGGAAAACATTACTGCTGCCGCCGCACAGAGGCTGTGGAGGAGGCGGCGGTTCGGAGGACCGGGACACGGAGGAGGACAGACTGGAGAGGAGGAGGACAGACCGGGAGAAGAGGAGGACAGACAGGTGTCTTACCTCCACGCTGCTGCTGCTGCGATCCGTCTGCTGCTCCACCCTGCCGAAGCACGGAGAGGGAGGGGGCCGCTGCTGCATGCCGGGAGGAGGCTGCTGTTACCATGGCAACCCGCTGCATCACCGCATCCCTAGGACACGGAGGTGAACTGGAGGATGGTCGGGTAACCGTCACACAGCAACTGACATCAACGCTCACAAACACGTTTCAAAGCAGCTTTATGATAAAACATCACTTTGATATTATAGTTTGAATTATACAGTGGTGGAAAAAAGTTTTGGGACACCCTTAAAATTGTACACAATCTCAAATATTATCATGAAATATTTTTTAAAAAAATCTTTTCTGTGTTTCAAAAGATGTGGCTGTGTTAGACAGACACAAATACATACATTTTTTTTGTTGTTTGTTAATTGTTTACAAGAAAATCTAACAAAACTAAATTCTTGACAGTTTCAATGTCAGTTCTCAACATTGTCGGTATCAAAGTCAACAAATAACAGAGAATGTGTTCAACACTGAACAAAAAATAAATAAACCACCACATCATCAAATTAATATTTAGTATTCCTGCCATTAGCAGCAGTAGAGCTCTAATCCTGGCTGGATGTTCCCCACCAGCCTTCCTCTGACTGGACACACCTGGACCTGCAGTGACAGGTTGTCTGTAACTGTTAACTGTGATTTTACTGTTGTTTCACAGATTTTTTTGAGTTTTGCTAAATTAAACATAACATCTGGTGACTGAAAATTTATTAATTTACATTTTAAATAAATAAAACTTTCCTATTCTCTTTCATGTTCTCCTTCATGTTGTCCTTCACCTTCTTCTTTATGTTGTCCTTAATTTTCTCTTTAATGTTCTCTTTCATGTTCTCTTTCATGTTGTCCTTCATGTTGTCCTTCATGTTCTCTGTCATGCTCTCTTTCATGTTCTCCTTCATGTTCTTCTTCATGTTCTCCTTCATATTTTCTCGATGTTCTTCTTCATGTTCGCCTTCATATTTTCTCCATGTTCTTCTTCATGTTCGCCTTCATATTTTCTCCATGTTCTTCTTCATGTTCTTCTTCGTGTTCCTCCGATCAAAGCACAGAAACAGTGTCCTCTATGCTCCAGTTTGGAAAGATTAATGTGTTAAAACGCTTCAACATACATACACCACCAGTCAAAACTTGGACACACCTTCTATGAGCAGTGAAAAGCAAAAGTAAGAAGTATAAAGCGGTAATCAAAGCAAAGGGTGGCTATTTTGGAGAATCTGAAATATAAAACACGTTTTGGCTTATTTCACATTTTTTTTGTTTAGTACATAATTCCATATGTGTTCATTCATAGTTTTGATGCCTTCAGTGAGAATCAACAATGTAAATAGTCACAAAAATAAAGAAAAACCATTAAATGAGAAGGCGTGTCCAAACTTTTGACTGGTAGTGTAAATATGAAATATGAGGTATCAATGTATAAAGTATTTGTTTTGTTCATGACTGTAGATTTAGTTTGAACAGTTTTATCTGCTTGTGTAGGACATAAGCTCAGTTCAGTACATGTTATATTATGTATTATTGTACTTATAATAATGTTATTGTCCTGCTGGTGGCTGCAGACCCTCAGTGTGGCCACCAGGTGTCACTGTGACTCTGATTTGCTCAGGTGTGAGCTGATACCTGACAGACGGACTTCTTTTCCTCTGATCTTCATTAAGGATATTTTCATGGTTTCAGACTGTAGTGTGGTGACGTTAGAAACGTAGATTTTTTTTAAAAAAAAAACACGTTTCCATTTTCATTTATTTTTGATGCTTTTGTTTTAGCATGATTTGTCAGTTTGTGTTATTTCTTATTTGTCTTTTGTCTGTTTTCCAGTTTTAATGTATTTGCTCTGATCAGGCACACATTAAAACCACCACAGGTGAAGAGAGAAACATGGGTCGCCTGGTTACCATAGCAGCAGTTGGTGGGTGGGACCTGGTTATGACCACAAAGAGACGAAACAATCACAACTGCAGTTAAAGATGATGCTGCAGTTTATGAAATCAGTAAGTATGTGTCAATATTAGAAGTTATTGATTGACAGCAGCTATGTGTCAGTTTTTATCCAACCAACTGCAGACACAGCTGTGATGTCACAGATGGGGGAAGGGTCAGGAGGTCAAATGAATTTCTTCTGGAACGAATCACAGCGGACCTCTGCTGATTGGCCCAAACCCTCTAGCCTGGGATAGCGTTACCATGTAGACATGGTCATGTGATTGTAAAAGGTTGTATATCTGCAGACTTCCTGGTGTTTTTGGCGTAACAGTATCATCAGTCAGGATCCGGTTGGTTTACTGGTTCTTTGTTTACCTGCTGACAGAACAGGAAGTGACATGGAGCACATTAAACACTTAAACAGCAGCGTGTTCTCAGTGGAAACATGTGATATTAGTGACGGAAGGGGGCTGAGGCAGCACGGCGCCCCCTGCTGACAGGGTTGAACTTCAGGGAGAATGTCTGATGTTTGAAACGTGTTGGATCTGTGGGTGAATCATGTAAATGTGTGATATAACATGCTGACGTCTGTTTGTTCACCTTGAAAGACAAAACGAAGCCTCTGTTGTTTGCCGTCGTCATGGTGACAGCAGCCCATAAAACAGTGGTGCCGATGGAGCTGCTAATGAAGGCTAATGCTGTGAGCACCATCATGCAGGGTTTGTATCCCGTCGCCATGACAACGGAGACAAGAGACAAGCGACAGGATGATCACAGTTTGCTTACATTTAACTGGACCCTCAGACAAACAAACACATGACAGACTGAAGGTTTCCTCTGAGCGCTTCAAACATTCACACAAAAGCCAAAGAAACACAACTTTAAGTTTCCTTCTGGCTGCTGCTGATTTTAGAGGTTAACCAAAGTTTTAGCAGGTTTTTCACAGTTTAACCGATTTTCTGTTTTTGTCCTGAAAACAATGGACGTGTCTCCGTTCAGTTTGTGTCATTGACGACCAGCTGAGCTCCTGTGTCAACCATGAAAAGAGAAAATGAAACATCAACCTGCTCTGAACAATAAGCTTCTAACGTGTTGATGGAAAGTGAATCAGCAGATTTTTGTAAAAGTGGTTGTTTACTGATGTTCTGCAGAAATTTTAAGACTTTGTACAAATTCCCTTTCAGAGTTAAATTATTCGATTAGATGCTCCACAAAACCAAGAGCTTGATCATACGGAGTAATCAGCCTGTAAAACTGATCAATCAGCCTGTAAAACTGATCAATCAGCCTGTAAAACTGATTGATGTTGGGGATGTTGCCGTGGTGGATGGTGTTGACGTTGCCGTGGACATTGTTGACGTTGCCGTGGATGGTGTTGATGTTGCCATGGATGCCACTGATGTTGCCGAGGATGGTGTTGATGTTGTTGTGGATGGTGTTGATGTTGCCGTGGATGGTGTTGATGTTGTTGTGGATGGTGTTGATGTTGCCGTGGATGGTGTTGATGTTGTTGTGGATGGTGTTGATGTTGCCGTGGATGGTGTTGATGTTGTTGTGGATGGTGTTGATGTTGCCGTGGATGGTGTTGATGTTGTTGTGGATGGTGTTGATGTTGCCGTGGATGGTGTTGATGTTGTTGTGGATGGTGTTGACGTTGCTGTGGATGGTGTTGATGTTGCTGTAGGTGTTGATGGTGACATGGATGGTGTTCATTTTGTCATGAATCTCATTGATGTTGCCGTGGATAGTGTTGATGTTGCTGTGGATGTCACTGATGTTGCCGTGGATGGTGTTGACGTTGCCATGGATGGTGCTGATGTTGCTGTGGATGTCGCTGAAGTTGCCATGAATGTTGCTGATATTGCCATGCATGTTGTTGATGTTCTTGAAGATCAATTTAAAAATGAATCCGCCTTGGTCCAGATTTTTGAGATTGGATTTAAATATCCCCAACTGACAAATGTGTATCATATTTTGTTTAAATGTTCTTCACAGTGAAGCTCATCTGACCTTCCAGATGAAGACTTAAGGTATCAGATTGCCACTGCTCGTCCATTTTGTTTTCTCCTTCGTTTTCTGTGTGTTACTGGTTTTAAAACACCTCTTTGTACTAGAAACGACAACAACAACCTCAGTGCAGGAACCTACAAACTGAAGATGTTGCATTTTGCTGAAGATTTGGATCATGCAAGCCTTTTCTGGTGACATCCGTTGGAGTGGATCTGACTCATCTTTTTACTCTGGAAGCTGCATGTTCCACTGACACTGACTTGACCAGTGTACAAATCTGTTCCACTTCACATAAGCTTCTGTAATATCACTTTAGTAAAGTTTAGCTTCATACTGATAGCAAATGTGGTTTTTAATGATACATTAATGTAGAAGGGTCTGTTGCACCTCACTATCATTCTGTTATTAGATTATATTAATTATTAGTTGTGTTAGACCATTCTGCACTCTGGAATTACAGAATGATACTGAGGTGCAGCAGACCATGGTGTGTTCTTGTTCACTGAAGAAACTCCACAGTAATCCTGAGGATGAATTTATTTCATACATATCAGACATCAGCAGATACAGAAGGGTAACATCTAAATGTACAGTGTCAGATTAAACTCCACCCGGCCCTCCTTTATTCTTGTGTGTGGTGCACAAAGCAAGCACTCCTTCTCTGAAACATTAGAGATTTCACTTTGTTCAACATTTACGAAATCACATATCAAGCTTTACCAGCTAATAATGCCACTGATCAGAGCTCTGAATCAATCAATCAATCAACACTCACACAGAGACACACACACACACACACACACACACACACACACACACACACACTCAGACAAACATCAGGCACGGTAATAAAAAGCAGTTTGTGTTTCATCCTGAGTGTTTCCTTCAGACCTACTAACTAAACTATGGTTACTACGGTTACTATAGTCATAGTCACTGGGGTTGCTATGGTTACAGCTAGTACTAATGGTGTGGATGAGGAGGCCCTGTTTGGTTTAATGAAGGTTTACAGTGGACAGTAATTACAATTCATGATAAACAGTTAACGTGAAGCTGCTGTTTACAGCGTCAAAGTGCAAATGTTCCACAAACACACAGAAACAGAAACTCCTGGACACAGTTCTAGTTTCTGGTGTTTTCTTATAACTCCAAAAAGTATCATCAATATTACTATTTTATCCTCTGAATTTGTAATAATCTGCATATTTCTTTCTAATTTCCATATTTGCTGTCTTACCTCAGGACATTTGTTCTAATTTTTATTCTGCCATAACCAGGTCAGAACTGTGTGATTTGTGCTTTAATGAATCAGAATAGAATACTAAAGAAACCAAAGAAGAATTCACATGTTCAGTTGGTGGCAGCGCCCCCTGGTGGTGTGTTTGTGTTGCATTCAGGAACCTCATCCTGTGGAAGGATTTTAGATCAACTGCAGCGTGTGTGTGTGTGTGCGTGTGTGTGTGCGTGTGTGTGTGTGTGTGTGTGTGTGTGTGTGTGTGTGTGTGTGTGTGTGTGTGTGTGTGTGTGTGTGTGTGTGTGTGTGTGTGTGTGTGTGTGTGTGTGTGTGTGTGTGTGTGTGTGTGTGTGTGTGTGTGTGTGTTAGCTCTGGCCAATAAGAGAACGCTGGTGATCAATATTATAGTATTGACAAATGCCATTCATTAATTATAAATAAATATACTTACTACCTATAAGTATAGACAGATTTACCTTATTATTAATAAAGTTATTGATTACTGAACACAGTCCAGCTGCCTGATGTGTCATGTGACCACGTGAGAGCAGCTGTCAGTCCAGTGACTGGTCAGAAGGTAAAGTGAGGTGGGGCCAAAAAGACTCCTGATCAATCAGCGTCATAAATCAGTGTCCCACATTGTGATTGGCTGATTTGATCAGCTGGTCCAGCTCCGTTTAGCTGAGTGCAGTCCCATCATGGACTCTGATTGGTGAGTTCAGCAGGTGTGTCAGAGGTTGGAGGACTGTTTGATGCTGTGGAAGGACACTCTGCTCGGAGAGGTGGGCAGTGATGTGGCGCGCACCGCCCGGCTGCGGATGGAGTGACGGTCCTGCCAACGAATCCAACGCTTCCTGACTGCAGAGCGCACCTGTACACCAACAGGTAGACAGACAGGTAAATATATATTATAATAGTAATATTGTGTGTCTGGTGTAAACCCACACAACAGAACCCTGAGGAACCCCACAATGAACAGCAGAACAGAAAGTACCTCACTGTTGAGGAAGCAGTAGAAGACGGAGACGAAGAAACCCTGCAGAGACACAAAAAGGGACTGTCTTAGCTGCTAGCAGTGCTAACAGAAGCTAACAAACTGCTAACCATGCTAACAAGCTGCTAAGTGTGCTAACAGGTTGCACACAGAAGCTAACAGGGAGCTAACAGACGCTAACAGGCTACTAGCAGGTTGTCTTTGAACCCTGGTGTCACTTTTAACCTGGTGGTCAGTCAGCTGCTAGCATGGTTGTTCTACCTTAGAGGTACAGAAATATGTTTTCCTTCTTTGGTAACTGATTTTTATTGGCTGTGTGCTTGAGTTCAGGCTATGAGTCCTAATATGGAAAAGTTCCACATGTTTCATTTCATATAAACACCATAAATTCTGGACCTGGCAGAGTTTTCTGATTAAGTTTGTGGGTTTGAAGGTGATGCAGCATCAGCATGACAAAGTGAACAGAAGAGAACCTGGAAAGACTCCAGGATGGAGTTGAAGTAGATGAAGACGATCTGAGCGACCTCGTCTTCTCCTCCGGGATTCACAAAGAACAGCATGTACGTGATTCCTAGCAGAGGCAGCAGCACCAGCGTCGCCTTCACCGCCTTCCTGCACCGACCAACCACAGCACAGCGTTACTCATCTGACATCATCACCTGCTGCAGGTAAACCGTCCACCATCCTCTCACTATAGGTCCATGGATCAGGTCTGTTGATTCTCCTGAACTTGTAGCTGGATCTTTTCATGCTTTACAGTGAGATTCTATTTCCTGAATGAATTAAACTCTGATAATTCCTGCAGCATCATTTTCTGTAGAAAAGAAATGTGTTGATACCAGATTCCACATCATCGCTGTTGTTCAAAGTCTGAGGATGAAACAGAACTAACAGAACCACAACCGAACACTAGTAGAGGAGAATCTAAAGACTCAAACAAGCTCTGAATGCTGCAAACTGGTTTATCAATTAAAGTGTTCTAGTAAACATGAGAATATTAATGTTGTTTCTACATTCAACAGATAGGTTCCTTTTTTTTTTTTTTTTACCAGAACTCAGATGTGTTTTTCATCCTAAAATGTCATATGTCTATCTGAAGTACTGATGAAGTTCTGAAGCTCAGAAATGATGGCAAAAGTCCATTAAAAAGTGATAAATCTGGACCCAGCCTCCTGAGAAAAGAGCCTCACCTGTACTGGATGGTCTCTGAGGTTGTACTTTGTGTTGTCACCTGTTGTACAGGTGAGTCGTTCCTACCTGTACTGGATGGTCTCTGAGGTTGTTGACGCCCTCAGTTTGGTCATCAGGATCCGAACGATGTTAAACAGGAAGACGAAGTTAATCTGAGGGGAAGAAGAAGAGACTGGTGCCGTTCACAGCAGACAGTGGAATAAAGTTTATTCAGACAAATAATGTTCTGGATGGCTGTATTTAAGGTGGACTGGCTGACTGTATTTAAGGTGGACCGACTGGCTGTTTTTAAAGTGGACTGACTAGCTGTATTTAAGATGGACTGACTGGCTGCTTTTAAAGTGGACTGACTGGCTGTATTAAGATGGACTGACTAGCTGTATTTACTGTAGACTAACTGGCTGTATTTAAGGTGGACTGACTGGCTGTATTTAAGATGGACTGACTGGCTGTATTTAAAGTTGACTGACTGGCTGTATTAAGATTGACTGACTAGCTGTATTTACTGTAGACTAACTAGCTGTATTTAAGGTGGACTGACTCGCTGCATTTAAGATGGTCTGACTGGCTGTTTTTAAAGTGGACTGACTGGCTGTATTAAGATGGACTGACTAGCTGTATTTACTGTGGACTAACTGGCTGTATTTAAGGTGGACTGACTGGCTGCATTTAAGATGGACTGACTGGCTGTATTTAAAGTGAACTGACTTACTGTATTTAAGGTGGACCGACTGGCTGGATTTAAGGTGGACCAACTGGCTGTATTTAAGGTGGACTGGCGGTGTTCTTACCAGCAGGACCAGGATCATGGGGCCTTGGTAGATGTAGTCTGTATAAACCCCCGCCCTCTTTCCAAACCAGCACCTGCCAATCAACACACAACCAGCATTCTGATTAGTGATGATGTCACCTTGAGCCCTGTGCAGTGATTGGATGTTGTAAGTCAGAACCTGGAGGTAACTGGTTTAAGAACACGGAATGAAAACTCCTCATATAAAGTGAAACCGTCACTGCACATGCTCAGTAGAGACTCGTCTGCTTGGACTGTGGCAGAAATAACTTTAGTTTTAGACTTAATTTAGTCAGTAACTAGCAGTGAAGGCGATAAAAAAGACATGGCTGCAACATGTGACATCATCATGCTGCATGGGCCAATCAGATGAGAGCTCAGATCCTCTTGGCTGATTTTACAACATGACGTGTTTGTACTGCTTACAGATCTTCATCTTTCTTCTTCTTCCCACCGACACAACACTTGGTGCTGCTTTACCCACAGTACTCAGGTACAGGTGAGTCCTTCCACCTGAGTTACAGATTCCTGCAGTCTACCTGAAAAAGGTGTTTCATTATCTGATCGTGTGACTTACTTCTCGTTGTCGTAGTACAGCTTCCCGAAAGCCCACGCCACGATGATGGGGAACGGAATACCTGTAAAGAGATGGACAGGTAAGCTGACACAATGACAGACAGGTGGACAGACAGGTGGACAGGTGTACCGACCCCAGCCGATGCAGATGAACATCCATTTCCTCAGTTTGTCGGTGGAATATGTGAGAACGACGGCGGTGTGCAGGTAGCAGCCTTCACCGAACATCCAGAAGAAGTTGGTCACATGGAAGTAATTGTAACCTGCAGTCACCAACCTGCACCACACCTGGAGGGGGACGGGGGGGCAATAACACACTGTCATCAACCTGCAGCACACCTTTATGATGCCTGACTGGATCTTACTGCACCATGTGACTCTGGATCAGGAAGTTCTCCTTTTAAAGGGGACTCAGGCAATAGCAAATACATAGTCAGCACCAATCACTTCTGATTCCTCAGTGACTTTTTCAGTTCCTCAGACTTCAGAGTTGCTTATTGTAACTACACAGAAGTGTGTGTGCATGTGTGTGTGAGTGTGTTTGTGTGTGTTACCTGGTTGCTCTCGGTAACAGCAGGGTTCATCGTCAACTGGACGATGAACCAGGTTGCATTTCTCAGGATGAAAGCTGAAATCAGATTCCAGTGGATGATGTTCCTCAGACAGCGAATGCTCCTGCAACACACACGCACACACATACACACACACTTGTTCTTTTAATTAAAATCTAATTTTTCTACATGTCTCATTTAAAAATCCTCCAAAAACAAATCATCTGCATCCTATAAGAACCTGGTTCTGGTTCTCCAGGACGGACTCAGCTGTGACCAACAGTGAAACATTCAGACAGTTTTCAGGTTGAACTGCAGGCAGTGTTTCCACAGAGAGACCGAGAGGAAAATCAAAGCTACCGGATCAACAAAATAAGTGCAGCACGGCTCAGAAACAACAAACAGAGGAGCAAGTTGCTGGAAGATACATTCAGCATGGTGAAACATCTGTCACAACACAACACACGGTCAGTGATTGTGTTTTGTGTTTCAGATTCAAAATGACTGAAATGGATGAAATAAAGCAGAATGATCTTTGAGGACTGTAGCTACGAAGGATTTAAATTAGAAAGCTTCAGCTTGATTTCACGTTTCATGTCACGTCCTTGCTGGGAGGAGCTGAGACACGAACCAGACAGACAGGTAGACAGACAGGTGTGTTACCTGAGTCTCATGAAGAGGGTGAAGGCGAGCAGCAGAGCTCCCAGAGAGATGCAGTGACCCAGATAGTTGATGATGACGGCCACATGATAATGAACTTTACTCTTCCTCTGAAACACAAAAAACCCCCACAAAAACGATCAATAAAAAAGTGACAGATGAAATTAAACCACAAAACTGATCTATAATGTTTTCAGGATTGTGATGTGATATACCTGAGATAGAAGTAAAAAAAACTTGGATAATCTGACATTAACCTGAGAAAAAGATGGAGTTTCTCCTCCGCTTTAGTGATTGATGTATGACATCACTGAATGATATTGATGCTGGTCATTGATTATTGTGGAGAAACTGATCGTGTGTGTGTGTGTGTGTGTGTGTGTTGCCGTGGTGATGCTGTCTCCTATCTCCACGTTATTTTTAAGATAAGATGAGCCTTTATTAATCTTACAGTACAAAAATAAAATAAACCAAAATATACTATATAAATACTAGTTATAGGATAGATTATGATTTATGAAAAGCACCGACACTGAGGGAAGTTTGTCCTCAATATAATATAACTTTCCTTTCTGTAAACACACACACCTCTCTAATTAATTCTGGTGCTGTGATTGGCCAGCAGCCAGCTCCCCGTCCAATCAGAAGAGTGCAGGGAATAGGTGACAGATTCTCTCCGTGGGAGACAGAGAGTCACATGACATGGCATATGGTCACACATATTGTCTTTATGTCTCTGTGAGGACACTGAATCCAAAAACATGAAAGTGACAACTCACAATGTACAGAGTGTCCTCACAGGCATACAACTCCAGAACACACACACAGAAACGCGCACACACGCACAAACACACCCACGTGTGCGCACGCACACACTTTGAGGTCCAGATGGTTCTTTCGTTCACACTGACATTTTGATCACTCATCCATGTTCTCACACTCATTTCTGATTGGTTTATTTCGTGTGTGTGTGTGTACGCGTGTCTGTGTGCGTCTGGTTGTGTGTTGCACATAGAGAACCTGCCGGTGTGTGTGATGCTAAGATGGTTGAAGCTAAACAACAAACTAACAAACAAACATTAACTAAATTTCAATCATCCTATGACATGCTACTGATAAAGGCAGTACTACATGCGTAAGAATGTAATATTTCGTATTTACTGCATACTACATTCTGTTGAACCATGTGGTACGGACCTGTTTAATTATATTACTCTGGAGTTTGCAGCTCAGCTGATTTCTGGTTTTATAAAATGAACAGCCACATGCTGAACATGTCGCGTCTGACACTGAGATACGTGAGTTCTGGCTGGAGGTCATTAACCACCTCAAAAGTCTTTGTCATGGTGCCCATTGCTAGCTAAGCTCCTACAGTGCTTTCAGCTTGCCAACATGTAGTCTGAGTGACGCCTCCTCTGGTCTCTACAGTGTCAAACAGTAAGAGGCTCCACCTGGTGGAACAACCAGGTACTACAGCTGATCTGTGTTTTATTGAGAAAAATGATATTAGATCGAGTCAAACAAGGGCAGGAAACGTGTTATAAATTAGTGTAACAATGATTGGATTATACACCTGCCTATAAAAAAATACATTTTACTTTCACCAGTCATGAAGTCTTCTGGTGGTGAAACTTTGTTGTGTGATGTTGACAAAACTGTTATGAAGCCATAGATGTTGGTGTCATGAACGTGAACATTGGACACAGTAGACGAGATAAACTGCACATTTCACTATTTTGCATACTGTGTACTATAGTTTGCCCAGATAAGTATGTTCTGCTGGGACAGACCATGGTTATAACACAGCCAGTGTTCACTTTCTTAAAGCCAGAAGCAGCAGAACCTGAGAGTTCTGCAAGTAGAGGACCACGCAGATCCATGAGAACCTTCATAGTGATGTGCTCTTGTTCCAGAACAAAGATGGAGGCTGAAAGAGGAGGAAACAGCTCAGAGTTTCTGAAGCACTGATGGATGCTGCAGAGCTTGTGTCAACTAATGTTGTTTGTTTACCACTATGTCTCCATGGAAACACATGTGACATCATAAGTCACTAACACCAGCCGGAAATTTCAAATATGTTTGAGAATGACCTGCTGTTCTCCTTCCAGCCACCAGAGGCCCTCACACCCACTATCACCTGCCAGCACACATGGTCCATTAATGATGCTGCCACTGCTGACCCAGGTCCTGGACACCTGGTCTGACCCAGGAGATCAGAGAGAACCAGAACCAGCTCAGTCACTGACAGACTGTAGCTGACTTCAAAACCTCACCGAGAATCAATTCACAGCAAACAATGCTCCACGGACAGTGACCTACTTTCACAGTCTACCTGTGAAAAACAGACGGCAGCTGCTTCAGACTTGGCACAGCGGTTATCAATGGAAATCAGAGTTTGTGTGAAGCTCAGACAGTGTGAAGGACACTTCAGAACATCAACCTCTATGGACGGAGGACAAGAATAAAACCTTTGCTGCTCAGAAGTAAACTTCCAGATGAAAGAATGCTGAAGAACATGGAAAGAAGCCTGATGAATGTTGGAGAACATTCTTTGGTCAGATGAAGATAAGATTAGTTGAGCTCAGATGGAGTCCATCATGTTTGGTGTGAACCTGACCAGGACTAAAACAGTGAATGCATAGTCCTGACAGTGAAGGACGGAGGTGGGAGTGTGATGATATGGGGCTGCTTGAGTGCAAAAGGTGTTGATGACATTTCGGGATACATCATGAACATCTGAGGACAAACTAAAATACCGACTGAAAAGACGAGTTCCAGTCTGCAGAAGCTGGAAGACGAGGAACATTCCAGCAGGAGAACCATCAAAAGAACAACATCACACAAGAGCTTCTACACAGGAACAAAGTGGAACTATGACCTGGACAGTGTGAGTCCTGGCCTGAATCCAACAGAACCTTTGTGGTATTTTCCAGAGAAATGTAGAGCAACACAAACCCTCCAGTAAAGAGCAGCAGAACAAAACAGTGATTGAAGAATGTGAACAGAAATTAGTGAACTCATCAGAAATAAAGGTGGACATATGAAGGACTGAAGGAACCCAAGAACCCATTGCAACATGAACTCACTTCAGTTTCAGTATAATCGTGCTGTGGAGGATGAATTTAAACATAGTCCAGTCCACACACACACACACACACAGTAAGAGTGTTTCCTTGTTCCGTGTCCATTGGGACATATGTGTCCTCTGTCCATCTTTTAGCACCAGCGTTAACTTAGATCCACTTTTTAAAATAAAAGTGTTTCTGCTGCTGGAAAATTGAGTGTTAACTCTGTCATCAATTAACAATAACCAGTTCATCAATGAATAATAATAAGTTAAACAATGAATAATAATCAGTTAACAAATAAATAAATAACGACTTAATCATTAAATAATAATCAGTTAATCAATAAATAACAATCAGTTAATCAATTAACAATAATTAATTAACAATAAATAAATAAATATCAGTCAGTTAATCATTAAATAGTAATCAGTTAATCAATCAATAATAATCAGTTAACCAACTGATCAATTTTGTAGATTATTGATCTTCTGATCTGTTAATTTAGTTCCTGGTTTATTTCAGTAATTCATCCCAAGTCACTGCTGCTGTGTCGTTGTGTTAATTAATTAAATGAGAGGATTGATTTTTTTATCTGTTGCACTGATGAGGCCATCTGACAGTGACTGAACTGATTGACATTGTGATCAAATGTATTGATCAGTGATTGATGAGTGCACTGATCAGACATATTGATCAGTGTTTGATTACCGTAGTGATAGTGATCAGATGTATTGATTAGAGTCTCACCAGGATGATGATCTCGGTGCACTGACTGTAGTTTCCTCGAGGAGCCCAGCTGCCGTTAGAGAGGCACTCCCTGAACACCCGGTCTGGACACAGATAATCAATAATCAATCAGTTCATTCAAGAATGAAAGTCAAAACTAGGAGGAAAAACAAGAAGCACATTAATTTAGGCTCTGAAGGTCCGGCTCTGTGTTCTGAAGGTTGGTTGGAGTCTCATAGGAAGGAAACAGGATGGAGAAGAAACATCCATCAGAACACCTAAGCAGGATCAGCAGCAGTAAAACATCTGAAAAGGATCAGCAGCAGTACAATTCCTGAAAAGGATCAGCAGGAGTACAACATCTAAACAGGATCATCAGCAGTACAATGTCTGAAAAGGATCAGCAGCAGTAAAATATCTGAACAGGATCAGCAGCAGTAAAATATTTAAACAAGATCAGCAGCAGTACAACATCTAAACAGGATCAACAGAAGTACAATATGTGAACAGGAACAGCAGCAGTAAAATATCTAAACAGGATCAGCAGCAGTACAATATGTGAACAGGAACAGCAGCAGTAAATACAGTAAACATGTTCCTCAGCTGCTCTAAAATGGAGGCAAACAGCTGCCAGATGCGGTTACAGAGTCATAGTATGTTTGAAACACCCACTCGCTGCAGCTTCTAACTAATAGAAATCTGTAGCATCATTTCACCAAGTCAGAACTCTGGTTCTGGTACACATCTTTAATCACATTCTGAGGAGGAAGAATTCTAAAAGCATCACTATGACCAGTTCAAACAGAGCAGGTGTGCTGAAGTGAATTAAATAAATCTGGAACTAGAACTGGAGATAAACTGGAAGGAAGCTGTGATGTGAGATCTGAATGTAGCTTCTGATGGTAAATCAGCTGTTTGATCACAGACTGAGGAGATTACCACTGTATTGATCAGAGCAGCTTCCTGATCACTTTTCTGATCAAACAGTGACACCTGCATTAGTCCAGACATGTTCAACATGCGATCGATCAATATGAGCAGAAACTCCCACATCATCCATCTGGGTGTTATCAGCAGACACAACGTAACCATAGCAACACCAGAGCTGTCATCTGGTCCTAACTGGTGTCACCGTTCGCCTTCGTCAATAAATCCGATCAGTTCACAGTCAATACACCTGATCAATACTGACCGACAGCTGGCTCATCAGCCTGTCAGCAGAGTCAGAGTTGACCACACAAACAGCCAATCAGAGGCCAGAGGTTAGATTTCATGAGAGAAGAAGCAGCGAAGGTATTTCTGTGATGAATATGATGATGGTGAAGACACACACACACTCACACACACGCGCGCAAATACACACGGACACACAACACACACACACATACAGACACACACACTCACACAGACACACAACTGACACACATACGCAAATACATACGGACACACAACACACACACACACACACGTTAGCACTAAGATGACTCATGCTATTAAGTCAGATCAACAACTAAACCTGTAATTAAACAGGATATTTATTACCACCCCCCCCCCCAAGCAGTTGGCAGAAGAAGCCAGTCCTCCTCCACACTGAGGTGTCATACGTCACTGCAACCACGAAGTGCTGACTTGTGATTGGCTGACACCTAATTGTCGGCATCTGATTGGTTGGGGACAGAGGCGGGACAAAAATTATTGCATTTGTGACTGGCTGTACTTTTGTCTCCAGTCTGTTCCCAAATGTTCTGTAGGTGGAAGCTTGTAGTAAAGCTCCAGTAAAATACTGTCTAAAGGGTCAGAGGGTAAATGTAGTATTAGAGGGTAAATGTAATATTAGAGGGTAAATGTAGCGTTAGATGGTAAATGTTGTATTAGAGGGTAAATGTAGTGTTACACGGTAAATGTAGCATTAAAGGGTAAATGTTGTGTTACAGGGTAAATGTAGTATTAGAGGGTAAACAGATGAGACCTGTCAATTGAATTTCCCTTCGGGGATTAATAAAGTCATTGTATTGTATTGTATTGTAAATGTGGCGTTTCAGGGTAAATGCAGCATTACAGGGAAAATGTAGTGGTAGAGGGTAAATGTAGTGTTAGAGGGTAAATGTAACATTAAAGGGTAAATGTTGTGTTAGAGGGTAAATGTAGTTTTTGAGGGTGAATATAGCGTTAAAGGGTAAATGTAGTGTTTGACGGTCAGATATACTGTGGCTCCACAAGCTCCAACAGATGTAGAAAACCTGATTTCTCTACATGATGCCAGTAAATGTAGATCAGCTGTAATACCTGGTTGTTCCACCTGGTGGAGCCTCTTACTGTTTAATACTGTAGAGCTCAGAGGAGGCGTCACTCAGACTACAGTTCATGTTAGAAAGCGGAGAGCATAGTGGGAGTTTAGCTAGCAACGGGCACCATGACAAAGACTTCTGTGGAGGTTAATGACGTCCAACCTGAGCTCAGGTGTTGATGACAAACAAGGATCAAGAGAGTTCCTGAATCACAGTAGCTGATGGAACAGAACTGACTGACAAACCAGGAGTCTGATGACTGAAAGGGCATCAGCACAGAACTATTGAATTGATCAATTTGTGTCATTGATCAATAATGCTGCTGATCGCTAAGGAAATGAGAAATTTATCCAAAATTAGTACCACTAGCATCCCACAACAAACTCTGCTTTCTGTTTACGACACCTGTGTGACAACAGACGCAAACATCAAGCTGAGTTTCGATACCAACCAGATCTTTGGGATCGGATCAGAACATTCACATTTAAATTTCATCTAAACTGCAACATGACAAGAAAATGTTTCTTAGATGACTCAGAGTCAGTGTGGATTAATATGTTTGATTGATTAGAGATATTTTAGAAGTAACGAGCTGAGAAGAAACACCTGGACAGGTGTGGTCCTGTGTGATACGTACTGGTCGTGTTGTAGTGGATCCCGTTGAACTGCTCAGGACAAGGTCTGGAGATCAGTTCCCCTGCTGCACTGCGAGGCCAACAGGTTCCTATACCATCCACAGACAGGTCACAGTACACACCTGAGGACAGGCAGGTGGACAGACAGACAAAGAAGAAAACTAAATCAGCTCTTCGCAAATCAAAGTACTGACAGTGTTCAGATTGGGACTGATCAGGTATCAGGTGCCATGAGGTGTTAAAAGGGTTGGTTATTCGAGAGAACACCTGTCTAGCTCAGGTATTATAGTTTGTGGCTGCTGAGGTGTTTTTAGATCCAAGGTGTTGCACAGATTTACAGCATTTGATGCTTGATTGACAGGTGCTCTTCAACAGGAATCAAACACCGGCTGTACCTGATTGGACGAATGCTTCATTCAGAGGCTGTCTGCTTCTGGGTTTCAAACTGGACCAGCATGGCGCCTTGAAACGTTCTCTTTCAAAACAGTAAACTGAAATGATCTGCTAAGTCTTCATTTTAGATCAACAACAGTTAGTTTAAAGTGTCTCAGGAGTTTGTAGAGGTATCCAGTTGCTGTACAAACTTAATTTGCATAAAGTTGCCTCAACCTCAGCTTGTAAAAGAACAGTGGGCAGCACAACACACCATCTTTGGAAACACATCACTACACTAACGGAACGCACTGCAGGCTGCTAACAGCCAGTGAATGAAAGTGCTTGTGAGGAAGGTAGAGTAGCGTTCAGGAGGAGGTTCTGGTCTTTGATCCAGGGTGAACCAAAGAGATGCTAACTGGTAAGGATTGCTCTGTAATGACTGTCGACAAATAGAACAACATCCAAAGAGAACAATCATGGTAGAATCTGAAACATAGTGGGTAGCATGTTGGTCGGCCGAGGGACTCAGTGGTACAAACCTGAGGAGTTACTGATGGTGAATGTCTGGTTTAGTAATGCCAATGTCCTCGCTGAGAGACACAGAAACACAGAGATGAGACAGGAATCAGCTGTTTGCATCGGTTTGCCCGTCAATAGAGTTAAACATGGAGGCGAGAGTTTACCTGTCAGGTTAGTTGACAGCAGGATCAACGTTTCACAGGTTAACTCGGCCGGAGAGACTCGTCCACTCAGCAGCACGAACACACAGATCACCTGAAAGCAGACAAAAAGTTTATTCTCCTCAACATCAGGACCACCAGCAGTCACTTATGTCCAGTACTGATGCTGTACTTGCTGAGCAGCAGCTGTATGTAGCAAGTATGTACAAGTATATTTAGTAAGTAAATGTACAAGTAAATGTCATTCATTCCTTCAAGTTTTATTTAAATCTCAAGGAATCATTGAGGGCAAGTCCTCATTTACAATGAGGTCGAGAGTCCAGTGAACAGGATAAAAAGTCAACAATCAACGAGACAACAAAGACGGAGCTCAGTTAAAAACAGTCACATTCAGAAGCTGCATAGTGAAGAGCATGGATTTAAAGTGGTCAACAGATAGAGCTGCAGCAAGCTTTGTTGTTTTCTGCCAGATGTTCCAACTACGTGCAGCTGGGAAGCTGTATTTTTACCTCCTGCAGTGTAGGTTCGTGGGACTTGGAGTGTTAGCCAACTGCTTCGGTGAGTAGAATACTGACTTTGGAATGAATTTAACAAGGAAGTTATGTATTGTGGCATTTTGCCAATCAGTGTTTTATAGATAAACGGAAACCAATGCCTGTCTCATCCTACTGCTGGAGCCAACTGACTGCTAGGACATGGAGAGCCCATACAGACCCTCATCATTACAAACTGCAGTCCAGCCAACTTTTTCATACAATAAGCAGTGTTGAGTGGAATAGCTGTTGGTAATGAATCTGAAGGCTGAATGATAAACTGAATCCAAAGCTTTCAAGATGGAAGTAGAGGAATTTCTGTAGATGGCATCTCCATAATCTAGGACAGACAAGAAGACTGTTTCGATTATTTGCTTTCTGCAAAATACAGAAATAGTGGCTCTGTTTCTGTAAAAATATCAGATTTTCTGCCGTGGCTTGCAGACTAATGTTTTGATATGAAATTTAAATGTGAGTTTTTGGTCTGGATAGATTCCCAGATATTTATATTCAGAGATTCGATGTTCTGCCTGGTAAGAGGAATTCACTGGCTTTTGAGAAGAGGATATATATATATATATATATATATATATATATATATATATATATATATATATATATATATATATATATATATATATATATATATATATATATATATATAAAAATAATTGGAACAGTGCATTTTGCAGTTCCTCAAAAGCCTGTTGCAAGGGTTGAATGGCTGCACTATCAGACAAGCAGTACAGAATTGTGTGTATAGGCATATAGATGGGGAGAACACTTTTTTTGCGGTGAATGAGACATTATTGATTTAAATTGTGAAGAGAACAGGACACAGAATTGAACCTTGTGGAACTCCTTTTGACAGAGGTCAAACAAACAAACAAACAAAATGGGTGTACGTACATTATATCTAGAGGTATATATACAGGTACAGTCGATCGCGGTCTACTGGTCCACCACGGGCTGATCCCAAGTCGACTGCGAGGGTTGTAGGAAAAAAATGTTTTAAATAAGGGTTTTTTTTATGTGACTGTATGTTTTTTTGCGCACCCTATCAGTCTCTTAAACACTTCCACATAAAAAAAGTATTTTAAAAAAGGAGAAAAAGAAAAAAGTAGGTCACGTTTAACCTATGGTTGCGCGTGACATGCATGACAGGAAGTTGACAGCTG
Source organism: Amphiprion ocellaris (assembly GCF_022539595.1). Taxonomy (NCBI): domain Eukaryota; kingdom Metazoa; phylum Chordata; class Actinopteri; family Pomacentridae; genus Amphiprion; species Amphiprion ocellaris. The sequence goes on along the minus strand of NC_072784.1, from coordinate 9,097,530 downwards.
TCAACAGCAGCTAGCAGCTAGCCATCAGAGCGGTCACGTACTCCTAAACGTGAACATGGCCGAAGGGAAATGAGCCAAGACCTACCATTTTCACCCTGAACCAAACCGAAGACCCAGGGTGATATAAGGCCGCAACTATTGCTTCCTATCGCATCAGTCACATCCTTGCTAAACACAAGAAGTCGTTCGGTGACGGCGATATTGTGAAGGAAGCCTTTCTCCAGGCAGCAGATAGCTTGTTTGACGACTTTAAAAAATAAAACTCAGATCGTGGAGGCCATTAAAGAAGTGCAACTCTCCTGCAATACTACTACAAGGCGATGTGAGGGAATGGCTGTGGCTGTGGAGGAGCAACCGAAGAAGGATATTGACGCTTGCGAGTGTTTTTCCCTCCAATCCCGTCGACTGATATGGTGGATGTGGGTCAATTGTGTGTTTTCATCAGGATGGTTTTTTGAAGATATGAGTGCCAAGGAAGAGCTACTCACCATTTTGCCATTAAAAGGACACACCAGAGGTGAGGATATTTTTAATGCTTTCATGAGCTTTGTTAGCGAGACAAAACTGCCCTCTTCAAGCTGATCTCCATCACAACTGATGGGGCACCTGCTATGATGGGCCGCACCCGTGGGTTTATTGCACTGTGCAAAGAATGTGAATCTTTCCCGGATATCCTGAATTATCATTGTATAATTCACCAGCAAGCGTTATGTGGAAAGATTTTAAATATGAAAGAAGTGATGGATATTGCGATGAAGACTGTGTTCAGTTCAAACCAGGAGTCTGCAGAGAAGGCTTTTCCATGCTTACTTGGAGGAGAATGATGCTGAGCACACAGACCTGCTGCTTCACACGGATGTTAGGTGGTTAAGCAGAGCTAAATTTTTGGCCAGATTTATGGAGCTGTTGCCTGAAATCAAGGACTTCCTGAAGCTTTCAAAACATGTGGATTACCATAGAAAGCTAGAGGACCACCAGTGGCTTTTAGATTTATCTTTCCTCACTGATCTGGCTGGTGAGCTCAATGAATTGAATTTAGAGCTGCAGGGTAAAGATGTAGTCAACATGATGAGTTCAGTGAACACGTCTAAAAGCAAGCTACAGCTGATGTCCAGCAGGCTGCAGCCTGGTAACCTGCACAACTTCCCTCACATGCAAGCAAAACTACAACGTCAAGGTAAAGGTGTGACACAGCTTGACAGTGCACGTCATGAAGAGCATGTTCAGAGCATCTCCTCAGAGTTTGAGAGACGTTTTACTGACTGCATCCATCGAGCCTGTAGCCAGCTATATGTGTTAGTATTGATGTTGGTGACATTGCCGCCAAAGTCAAATCACTTTTTGACTTGGAAAGCTCCGCTCTTGAGGATGAGATTCTGACATTGCAAAATGACATTGAGATCAAGGCCAGATCAACATCTGCTCAACCTGGAGAGCATGTGGTGTTCTGGAAACTACTGGTGGAGGAGAAATATCCCAATCTCAGAAGATGTGCCTTGAACCTGACAGCTCTTTTTGGATCAACGTATTTGTGTGAGTCTGCTTTCTCGCACATGACAATCATCAAGTCCAAGCACAGATCAGCAACAACAGATGACCACCTTGCAGCCTGCCTACGCCTTGCAACCAGTTCCTACACTCCTGACCACGAGAAGCTAGCCTCCTCCTCCCAGTGCCAGGTCTCCCACTAAGGTAGGAAGGGATTTCCTTTTTTCAAACTCAGAGATCTACCTGTTTTGTATCTCGTTTATTTTTCTGTTTAGTTCATATTAAGGTCAGTTATGACTATTGCTCACCATGCAGATTGGCATGCGTGTGTGAGAAAGAGGAGCAGAGAGAGTGGGTTTGTGCTATAGCGCATTATGCAAACTGGAAACTGCGTGAGAGGAATTTGTGTCTGTGTGTGTTTGTGAGATGGAGGGTTTGTGATGTGATGTCGAGTGGTTTTGTGACAACAAGAAAAAATGTTGTTTGGTTCTTTACTGCAGGCTGGAAATGATGTGCGTGGGTTTGCGATGTTGACACTGGACTGGTAGATCTCAGGAGGTTGGCTACTTGAAAAGTAGATCTTGGGTCAAAAAAGGTTGGGCACCCCTGATCTAGAGGTACATACAGGTAGAGAAAGAAAATGCATAAACAGGAAACCAGTAAACATGCAGCGTGGCATCAGTGACTGATGTCTCACACATTCACCTGCTGCACATCAAGCCGTTACCAAATGCATCAGTCTGCAGGAAGGTCCTGACAGAACAACTGAGTTTGTAGAGGTTCTGTTTGGATCAGGAACTTTGACTGCAGATTTAAGTTTGTCATTGACTCTTACATAGATTCAAAAAAAAATTGCACTTTAGGATTGAAGCACTAATTAATGGATTAAAATGTCAAAAACCTAGACATGAACACACAACCTTAGTATAACCACATTAAAGTATTAATAACCTGGGTATTATCACATAAAAGTGTAAATAACCAAGATGGACATTAACATTTAGTTTGTTTTGTTGGAACAGCTGATAACAAATGGAAGGAACTTTTAGTTTGTTGAAAATTTCCTGACATCAGGTCCCCAAATTAATAGTTCAGTTTGAAAACCAGCTGCTCGAAAAAGTCCTTCAGTTTCCATTCAATAGCTTCAATCTGGGACCACTGGGACCACTAGGAACATTGGGAGCACTGGAGACACTCTGAAGCCGTTGTGTGCGATTACTTAAAGGTTGAAACCATGTGCTAATAATATCCATCAACAGAAGGAGTCTCCTCAGTGTCACGCTGTGGCACGATTGGCCAGGTGAGGCAGTAGGCGGGGTTTTAACCTGTCACTCAGCTGGTTGTTTAGGTGAGCAGCTGACAGTTATTTACCCACAACATGAGAAAATCAACTTTCACCAATATCAGCCCTGAAAAAGTAAAACGAAATACAGCAGAAATGCATTTAACCCAAATTATTTCATCATTTACTCTGTCGGATGCTCTCTGAATGGTTGAACCTTTGAAACACATGACGTTATAACTGACATTAATAAAGGAATGTGGAGACAGACAGACTCTCATATATCAGAGTGTCTCAGAGGATGAAGTGTCGCAGTAATATAAGTGAAAAATGAAGCAGATAATAAAATGCAGCTCAGAGGAAGCTCAGCTGCCCGCAGGCTGATGAATCTTTCACTTTTTATTTCTGTCTGAACTTGTTTCTGTCGCCGAGTCCTGCTGCTGTTCGTCCAGCAGGCCAGATGGTCGGTTCATCATTCAACAGACTGAACTGCTGTAGCTGCAAACCCCACTGCATGCTGACTGCACAGATCTGCAGAAACATCAGCTGCGGAAGCATCAGCTGCGGAAGCATCAGCTGCGGAAACATCAGCTGCAAGTTTGTTCTTGAACATCAGCTGTAGGTTTGTTCTTGAACATCAGCTGTAGGTTTGCTCTTGAACATCAGCTGCTGTGTGGCTTGTTCTGGTCGACAGTGAGTCTCTGCACTGATCCACTCATTCTTTCATCACCAATTAAGTCAGTAATTGACGGTTAATCAGCCGTTCAGGCTGCGATGATGTTCTCACCTTCTGTTCATTATTCACTAATGTCACTGATTCATTATTTGCTCAGCGTGACTTCACTGTGTTTGGAATTCAGCGCTCAGACGCTGGCAGGGATCGTGTTCAAACACACACCAAGTAAATGTGTCCACAGAGATTTATTGTGGTGACGCTGCAGCTAAAATTAGCAGCTGAGCAGCTACACCCAGTGAAGGTTTGTGTTGGCAGCAGCTCAGAGGGAGGGGCTGCATCTCCAACTGTCCTCTCTGTTTCCTGACTGAGGATGATTCCAGTTAGAAATAAACATGCTGCTAAACAAGACAGTAGAACGTGTAGGAAGGTTTCGGCGCCCTGTGATCTAAACCATGTTGTCTTTAGAAAATCAATACAATTAGATTTATCAGCCAGAAACTGTTCAGACAGAAAGAAGGTTCATATTTTCAGCTTTCCATCAGTAATGACAATAAGCATATGTTTTGCGTTTTATTTGGGAAAATCTATCAAATCTGAGCTTAAAATATTTAGTTAGTTTAAGCACAAGACACTTGTGCTTAATATCACTTCATGCTACATGTCTCAATCAAAAATGTTCAAAAAGTAACATATTCTGTAAAACCAGAACCTTCTTCCTGGTTCTGGTTCTCCAGGACTGACTCAGCTGTGACCAACAGTGAAACATTCAGAGGGTTTTCAGGCTGAACTGCAGGCAGTGTTTCCACAGAGAGACTGAGAGGAAAATAAAATCTACTGGATCAATAAAATAAGTGCATCATGGCTGAGAAACAGTGAACAGAGGAGCAAGTTGTTGAAGCTACATTCAGCATGGTGAAACATCTTTCTGCAGCTGATGAGTACTGGTTGTGTACTAGTTGTTAACTGGTTGTGTGTTGGTTCAGTACTGGTTATGCATTTGGTTGTGTACTGCTTGTGTACTGGATGTGTACTGGTTGTGCACTGATTTCATGCTGGTTGTGTACTCATTGTATACTGGTTGTGTGCTGGTTGGGTATTGGTTTCGTGCTGGTTGTATACTGGTTGTGTGCTGGTTGTGTACTGGTTTCGTGCTGGTTGTGTACTGGTTGTGTTCAGTGTCCAATAGTATTGTAATATTGTAAAAATCAGGAACATCTGCTGAGAAACTAGCATTTTTTACTTCTAGACTGGATTACTGTAATTCCTTACTATCAGGATGTCCCAATATTTCTCTTAAAAACCTCCAACTGATACAAAATTCTGCAGCCAGAGTTCTGACAGGAACCAGCAACAGAAATTATATTTCACCCATATTAGCTCCTCTTCATTGGCTCCCTGTAAAATCCAGGATAGAATTTAAAATCCTGCTTCTAACATATGAAACTCCTAATGACCAGCTCCTTCGTATCTTAAAGACCTTATTGTACCATATTGTCCTAACAGAGCCTCTCACTTTCAGATTGCACATTTACTTGTGGTACTCAGAGTTTCCAGAAGCAGAATGGGAGGCAGAGCCTTCAATTATCAGCTCCTCTGCTGTGGAATCATCTCCCAGTTTAGGCTCAGGAGGAAGACATCATCTCTACTTTAGGATTCGACTTAAAGCTGTCCTATTTAATAAAGCTTATAGTTAGGGCTGCTCAGGAACACCGAAGTTCTCCCTTAGTTATGCTGCTATAGGTTTAGCCTGCTGGGGGATTCCCATGATGTAATGGGCTCCTCTCATCTCTTTGCTGTTATGGTTAGGGTTAACCCTGGATCTCCTGGATGCACCCCCTGGATGCTCCTCCTGGATCTCCTGGATGCTCCTTCTAGATCTCCTGGGTGCTCCCCCTGGATCTCCTGGATGTTCCTTCTAGATCTCCTTGATGCTCCATCTGGATCTCCTGGGTGCTCCTTCTGAATCTCCTGGATGGTCTCTCTGGTTCTCCTAGGTGCTCCTCTTGGATGCTCCTTCTGATTTTCCTGGATGCTCCTCCTGGATCTCCTGGATGCTCCTTCTGAATCTCCTGGATGGTCCTTGTGGATGCTCCTTCTAAATATCCTGGATGCTCCTCCTAGATTGCCTGGATGCTCCTCCTAGATTGCCTGGATGCTCCTCCTGGATCTCCTGGATGCTCCCTCTTGATCCCCTGGATGCTCCTCCTGGATGCTCCTTCTGAATCTCATGGATGGTCCTTCTGGATATCCTCGATGCTAGTCCAGTCAGAGCCCCCTCTTTAACATCTTGGAATAAACTTTCCTGGGGAGGCTGAACAGTGTGATCATTGGAGCAGAACCCTCCGGTTCCGAGCTTTTAAAACAAGAACCACCACCTCGATGTTTACGACCCTGAAGAGACGAATCACTGAGCAGTCCAGCAGTGTCCAGAGCTTTCAGTGTCTCAGGATGAATTCAGACCCAACAGAGGATTGTTGGTTTAGGAGCCAGACAAAAACTGAATGTGTCAACAGAAGCAACGAACAGCAAACAGAATCTGGACTGCAGAACACCACAAAATGTTCAGCTGCTGGTTCCACTAACAGTGACTCTGAACCGAATTCTTCAAGAAATTAGTTTTAAATAATCCTGAGAACTTTAGTAAAAAGCACAAACTGGACTTTTTATTTAACCAGGTCTTTACCATGACATGAATATATGAGAATCAGGTTTTAGTTTAGGTCTTTAAGTTCATCAATGCTTTAAGATTACTTGAAGGGAACTTTACCTGACGTTCACGAACATCAGTCAGAACTCCCCTTCCTTTCTCCTGACTGTAACTAACACCGTACCTGCCCAACACACCTGCTCACCTGGGTTTGTGAGTTCCACTCTCAAACTCCCACAAAATTAAAGGTTCTTAAAATAACAAAGTGACTCAAAATTTGTCCGAAATACTTTTAATTATCGTGAAAAATGATTCCTTAATCTATGCTTGGTGAAGTTCTTTGGTGGAACGTATTTATGATGCCAAAAGGAAGCACGTTTTGATGGTTCTTTAAAATACTTTTGGTTGCTCTTTAAAAGACATTTCTGCAAATGGTTTTTAAAGAACGACCAAAGATGCCTCAAGCTGTTGCTAAAATGTTCTTTGTGGAACTAAAAATTGTTTATTGTGTTGTTATTTAATGTGTGAGTGTGATGAGGTCGATCAGAACAGACGTCCTGTTAAATTCTGCTCATTTCAGCTGTGAGTCACTCGTTACCGTGGTGACATGTCAAGAGATGATTTGACTGGTTCATCAAAAGTTCAGACATCTTGCAGGAACCACAAACAGAATGACAATACTGATTAATACAGCAACACACAGGCAGAGATGTGTGCGCGCGTGTGTGTGTATGTGTGTGTGTGTGTGTGTGTGTGTGTGTGTGTGTGTGTGTGTGTGTGTGTGTGTGTGTGTTCAGACCCTGCAATCTGATTGGCTCAGAGCTCTCTGGGGGTTGTAGTCCATGTGTCTGGTCTCCAGCTGATTCTCCTCCTATAGAAACTGCCCTGTTTGTTCTCTATATAATGAAACTGCTGTTACTGCTGCTGCCTTTGTATTTATTTATTCTCAGACATATTAAACCAGCTTACTCCAGGAACAAGGTGTGTATAAATGAACATTTATAGTTTCTCTGTGATGTTGATGTAAAACGACTGAAGAAGCTGCATGAAGAGCTAGACATACACACTAATAAACTGTCTAATACATTTAGGAGCAGATTGTCTCTGCAGGATTCTTTTCAGTAAAATGAGACCAAACCGAAACACAAACTGAAACAGACAAAATCAGCGACAAAATGTGGCATAAAATGGGAAACACGAGGTACAACAGCTGTCCCAGATTCTGTTAACGTGGTTTTAATGAGTGCAGCTCCATGTGTCTGAGCTGCTTCTCCAGGCGGAGGTCCAGTCTATCAGATTGGTAGCAGAGCCCAGGTTCACTTAGTGTGTTTTCTGTCAGTTTGTACTCGCTGTTGGCTCTTTCACTGTGATAATATAATTGTTCTATCCACAGAGTGAATCCTATTTGTCTATTTTGTGTGTAAAATGATCCTGTCATTGTCTAGAACTCGTTCTGACCAACCACCTATCACACATGCTGATATGAGCCTTGAAGGTTTACTCAAAATGCACTTTTTAGTTTTTTTTCTGGTGAATTATCAGAAAATGGAAACACATCCAGGGTAATGTGTGACATTAAACTGCTCCAGTTTTACTATTCAAACTAAGCTACATCCCATAGTACTGATGATCAAAGTTAGTTATATATAAAATGAACAGAAACCAGATTTAGTGTTTAAACTGTGACACCTGGATGCATGTAAAACTGATCTGGTGTCAGTTTTTACCAGAACTCAAATGTGTTTTTCATCCTAAAATGTTATGAGTCTATCTGCTGTACTGACAAAGTTCTGAGGCTCAGAAATGATGGAAAAGGTCCATTAAAAAGTGATAAATTTGGACCCACCTCTATGTACTTCAAGGGCCTGGGACTCTGGAAATATTCATAGTATGAACGTAAAAATTAGATCATAAATAAAGTTACTGTGGATAAAAAACTAGCTTTTATCATGGTGACTTTTTAGAACAAAACCTTCAAACCTTCTGGTAGATTTTGTGTGCAGTCCCACAAGATCAGAAGGCAGTGAAGGCAGCACTGTTCCATTTTGGGCTTTTCTGCATTCAAATTTCCCACCAAAAGGTCCAACATGCTGTTTAGCATCTTCCATTTCGAGTTGGTTGGTTCTGCCACCACCGGATCAACTGCCTATTTGCTCATGTGGGACGGAGGTCTGCTTGGACAAACTGCCCGAAATGCGTTGCCAGAGACGTTTCAGGGATCTTGAGTCATTCTAAGCTGCAGATGGGTTAATTGCATTTAAAATTTTAATCATGATGATGGATTAATCCAAATTAACACATTAATTTTGACAGCTCTAATTATATTATTATATTATATTATATTATATTATATTATATTATATTATATTATATTATATTATATTATATTATATTATATTATATTATATTAGATTAGATTAGATTAGATTAGATTAGATTAGATTAGATTAGATTATTCAGACAAAACTAAAACATGTTGGTTGTTTCTCGACACGTTACATGATTCTGTTTCTGGTCATTTTGAGTCAAATTCAGGTGATCAGCTGTTAGTGTGTGTGTGTGTGTGTGTGTGTGTGTGTGTGTGTGTGTGTGTGTGTGTGTGTGTGTGTGTGTGTGTGTGTGTGTGTGTGTGTGTGTGTGTGTGTGTGTGTGCGCGTGTGTGTGTGGCCACATCTGCATGTTAAACTCAGTCCTGATCACAGCTGTTGATTAAAGCTGAACACACAACAAACTGTACTTCAGAGAGTTAACAGTAATGAGAGTATTGAGAGTACTTTGAGTACAGTAGTACTGCGGTTGTCATCCCTGTAGATTTGCTGCTGTGTGTTTGTTCGCAGCTGTTGAGTTTATGACACTTGTGTTGTTTTTCATATTAAACTTTAAAAATTAAACATTGGTTTTTTTTTATTTAAATGTACTCTGTAACATGAATGTTGTCACCTGCAGCAACCTCTGTTTAATGTTATTTTACTGGCACAGATTAGGGGTGAAATTAATTTTAAAATCAAATGAAAACATTATGAAGTCCAAGAAAAACCTCTGATTGAGATTTTACATTAAACGACTGATTCAATTTAGCGAGAAAATCCTGTGTAGAAAACATCAAACTGAAGTAAGGTTTAAAAAGTTAATTACTAATTTAATGAAATAAATAAAATAATTATTTAGTTTATTTACAAGAATAAGCATTGATTGATTGATTTTACTTTTTAATTCACAGTTTTGGAAATTCTTTAGATTGTTTTGTCTATTAAAGATGATAAAATCAGCCACCAAAACATTAAATTTCTTGCTCAATTTAACAGAAACTAAATCATTTTCATTTTTATATACTCAAAGTTTTCATTCATGGTTTTTTTCAGTTTAAATATTTAAAATCCTTCTGCATTAATTTTTCTTTTATGAATCAAAGCCGCACAAATGAGATGTTTATTAATGTTTCATGTGTGAAGTGTCGACATGATTTTCACAGGTAATAAATTCACACGTGAATAATGAGGTCTCATAACACGTGTGAAACATTTCACGTGGTACATGCAAATGTTCACGTGTTCAGCTGCTGAGAGTTTCCTACAGACCCACAAAGACTGAAAGAGACACCAAAGGACCAAAAAGAGTCACACATGGTCAGATATATGATGAGTGAAGCTCCGCCCCCTCACCTGTACACCTGTTCACACTGACTGCTGTCATGTTTGTGTGTCCTCAGTGTGTCTGTGGAGGTGTGGTGATGATGATTATCACCTTCATCCTCCCTCTGCCACTGCGGACAAACAGCAGCAGGCTCTTAATGTGAAGGAACACGCTGCCAAACAATCAGAGCGCATCTGGTCGATCAGACGGATCACATTATTGATTCCTGTTACATGTAGATTCATTCTCTGTTGCTACTGATCTCAGTTTATATGAAGTTTGTCTTTCTAACAAGAACTTAGTTTTACGTGTATCAAACAGTGACACAAATCCACCACAGAGAGACACAAAAAACAACCACAAAGAGACGCAAAACTCACACAGACAGACTCACACTGTGAGGAGGAAGAGACAGAAACAAGAAGTGATGGATGACGGTGTCGATCGCCCCCTCAGTCGCTGCCAGTCATTTCTGCCCTCTCTCTCCTCATTCCACAGCTGAACACACTCTGAGGTCTCTGTGTGTGTGTGTGTGTGTGTGTGTGTGTGTGTGTGTGTGTGTGTGTGTGTGTGTGTGTGTGTGTGTGTGTGTGTGTGTGTGTGTGTGTTCTATAAATAGACTGATATATGCTGCAGAAATTCCAATTTCCATTCATATATCACCTCTCTGTAACTCACTTTGGATGTTTCTCTCCCTGACTGTGTGTGCGTGTGTGTCAGTGTGTGTTTCAGTGTGTGTGTCTGTGTTCACACACACTGACAGGAAGCAAGAGCTTCCAAATATGGAAGCAGGGTGGAGCTCAGCATCAACACTGAAACCTGATTGGAGCTGATTCTAAATTGTATCCCCTCACAGTAATCAGATTACTTGTAGCAGCAGAGTATTTCTTCTGATCAACAATCAAAACAAACTTTATAAAGACTAAATTGAAAGTTCAGAACCCAAAGTAGAAAGTCGGTGAACCAAAGTGAATCCAGCTGTGATCAATGAAACTAAACAGAGTCCATCTGTGATTCCCAGTCAGTCTAACTGATGAACATGGTTCTAAAATGAGCTGAGAACAGCAGAACCTTCTCAGTTCTGGACCAATGGACTGTGTCTATCTATGTCTGCATCATGGCTCCACATGGAAAACAATTGAACAGAGGAAGTGAAAAATCTGACTGTGAGACTTGACAAAGATGGAAAAGGATCCAGGAAGATCAGTGAGCAACTAAAAACAGTGAAGCACAGAGTCAGCAGTAATCAGGAGGAGCCATAGTACCACTAATCAGAGCCCCTAAAATGACTCATGGATGGAAAATGGACAGTGAACTACTTTCACAATCTAGCTGTGAAAAACAGACGGCAGCTTCTTCAGACGTGGCACAGCGGTTATCAATGGAAATCAGAGTTTGTGTGAAGCTCAGACAGTGTGAAAGACGAAGGACAAGAACAAAACCTGGCTGCTGCTCAGAACTAAACTTCCAGATGCAAGTTTGCTGAAGAACATGAAAAGAAGCCTGATGAATTTTGGAGAACATTCTTTGGTCAAATGAAGATAAGATTAGTTGGGCTCAGATGGAGTCCATCATGTTTGGTGTGAACCTGACCAGGACTACCACAGTGAATGCAGAGTCCTGACAGTGAAGCACAGAGGTGGGAGTGTGATGATCTGGGGCTGCATGAGTGCAAAAGATGTTGATGACATTTGTAGATGCACCAAGAATGTCTGAGGATAAACCAAAATACTGGCTGACAAGATGTTTCACCAAACCAAAGGACCTTTTCAGGTCTAACTGGCCAGTGGGGAGTCCCAGGTGTATATTATTATCACACCCTGTTAGATACAAACTGGTTCATCCTGAGGATAAAATGCCAAGCAGCAGTGATGTATCTGCAGCTAAGGAGAACACAGACCTTTATATGGAAGAGAATAAACCACAGAACACAAACCTTTATATAGGAGAATAAACTACAGAAGAACACAGACCAGCAAATCCTGACTCATCAACTGACTAAATTTACTGATTACTTAAATAACGGGGATCTATGACATCACTTACCAGGTACTTAGAATGCAGATCTGAGCTGCATTATCATCTTCAACCTGAGTCCTGGTTCAGTACAGGTGAGGTGGTGTAAAACACAATAACACACAGCAGAGCCGTGTGTGTGCGTGTGTGTGCGCGCGCATACACACACGCACACACAAGCATACACACACAAACAGCTCACTGACCTGACTCAGTACTTTTCGCTCCATCTTCTGTCATTCATTCATACGCTTGGACGCGCGCGCTCTGGCACGCGGCGGTCACAGATCCGTCCCGCGCGGTCCGGTCCCGTTCATGTCCGGCGACATGTCGGTACCGGAACAGTTCGAGCTCACAGATCTGCAACACACGAGGACAATCCAAGCTGAGCCGAGCCGAGTTAGAGCCACCAGAGCGGGACAAGAAAAAGAGGAAGGTTCCTGTTATCACGGTTCTGTTCCGGTCCTGGTTCCTGGCCCCGTCCTGGTCCCGTCCTGGTCCCGTTCAGACTGAATGTCGAAGTGAACACTGACAGACCGGAGTAGCGCGTGCTGCCGGTGAGGAGGATGCTGCAGAGCAGCAGCCAATCAGAGGAGAGGAGAGGAGAGGAGAGGAGAGGAGAAGAGAGAGAGAGAGAGAGAGAGAGAGAGAGAGAGAGAGAGAGAGAGAGAGAGAGAGAGAGAGAGAGAGAGAGAGAGAGAGAGAGAGAGAGAGAGAGACAGCGATGCACAGCAGCACGTGGTACACTGATCAATGACCGTATCGATTACTGATATGTGATCAACTGGACAGTTGCTGATCAAACAGCTGGTAGGCTGCAGGCTCAACTGATCAACTAAACGTCAGAATCAATTGATCAGAAGAAAAACTGATCAATAGCGGAGTTTAATCACAATTAATTAAGATGAGTCAAGCTGCAACTGTTTATTTCCTTCAACAAAACTAACGAACTAACCTCATCACCAGGTAAGGAGGCTCCATTCTAAGTAACTAACTAACCGACTAACTGACCGACCGACTTAAGTGACTGACTGATTAAACTGATTAATTAATTAACGGAGCTGCTGATAAAACAATGATCATTTTTCATCATTTGTTGTTGCTACATGTGATGTTTCATGTTTGGCAGACATGACGCCCTGCACATGTATGATGGAGTCACCAGAACATAGAGAACACTGGATTAAGAACCTCTCAGGACCTAAACTTTATTATCTAATGGACATCTGCCTGCAGAACATTTACAGACTATGTTCAGATCGACCGGACTCTTGTTCTGTGGAGAATCTCATCATCATACTAACTAGTGTAACTGCAGAACTTTGGAGGAACTTTGATTTGTTTCCATCAACAGAGCCCAAACACAGAGAGAGGTTCTAAGTTCTCCAGATGTCTTGTGCTCTGGAACATGAACACGGATCTCCAGTCCAACCGGCTGCTGTATCATGTGTGAGTCAGACCTTGAACGCAAACAGCAGGTTAAGTTCAGAAGGACACAGTTTGGGTTTAAATACACCTGAAGGTTTAAAACTCCATACTGTTTGTTTCCATGGCGACTACTCTGGCAGAGGTTTTTAACTTTTCACATAAAGTTATCGGAGTTAGTTTCTGTTTATCGGTGGTCAGAGCAGATGATCTCGGTCTGACCATGTGACGAAGTTCCATACGTTTGGTTAACCATGTGATCACGCCTCTGAGCTCCTATTGGTCGATGGTGACGTCATACCAGAACCAGAACCAGAATCAGGTTAAGAACTGATACAGGAGAACAACGATGAGTCTGACAGATGAGATGCTGCTGCTGATGTTGTTTTCTGTTTTCTTTCCTCTGGTTCATCCTGATCCAGAGTCTGAGCTGCAGGTTTTCTTCTGAGGCCTCATCTTCCTCCAGCAAATAAACCGTCTCGTTGCTGTCTGATGCAGTTAATGCAACACGAAGGACGGAGCGCTTCGAAGAGCAAACCCAGCAAATACACACAGCCAGATAATATTTCACAATCTCCAACAAATACACAGAGCCCAGGTGGGTTCAAGAAGGAGCCAGTGCTTCAGTAAATAGACCAATGTTAGACAGCTGTGTTAATAAGCAAATGGTGGGTCTCCAGGAAATACCCAGAGCCCATGAGTCACAGCTGAACTGCCCAAAGACACAAGTTTTAAGAATCCATATTCCACTGCAGGAACTTTTAGGTTTTTTTAGGGCAACCGAACCTTTGAGTGTGTTCCAACTGAAAGAACCATCACTGTCTGACGTCTTTCAGGATCTGTGTCTGTGGAACCTTTTGCAGTAACCATCCCTGAAGAACCTTTTTGAGGAACCATGCTTGTAGAACCTTTTTTCAGGAGCCGTCCCTAAAGAAACTAGTGTAGAACCTCTTTCATGAAGAGCTTCTTCTCTTCTATGACAGCACCATCAACAACATGAAGTTCTCCTGACATTCTAACAGAACGTTCTGTTTCCTACATAGAACTGGAGTTTCGTGCAGAACCAACAACAGTGTCTCCTTTTTTTGGTGCAGCTTTTGCTCACCTGGGTACGATCACTGATGTCTTCTGTGCTTTTTTCTGCCTCATATTTTCCGACGTTCCTGTTTTTACAGATAAGAACCTCCCTCATAGAACAGTCCAGTCCCTCACTGGTTGTGTTTCATTTCTAGTGGGTTTGATTTGTGTGTTAATGGAACTCTTTGCTCTGGTATTATTGGCTGTGTTTGATCTTTTTGTTCAATCGACCTCGCAGCTCTTTTATTTTCTTGCATTATTGATTGAGGGTGTATTTTTGGTACCATCAGGTTATTATACTGCTGCAGCTTCGGGAGCTTCAGGTGTCAGTCTGCACATTCGTCTTCCAGTTTTCCTTCAGTGCGATCAGAAGTTGGCACAATCAGCCACAGTACAGTAGTAGAAGTCAGAAGAAGAATAATGTTGAACTTTCAGTCTAGTTTTGGTCATTTTATGTTGTGGTTGTTCTGTCTCTCCTTTTGATCATTTTACGGCTTTTTGTCATTTGTATTTCATTTGTTGTCACTTTGTTTCTCATTTTGGTCATTTTGTGCTTTTTTGCTGTGTAGCACAAGTTCTCCAATGTGTACTTGGAGCACTTGAATAAAAGTATGGAGCTACTTCCCACCACAGGTTGTAGAACTGTGAACTTCACGTTTCTATCCTCTGGCTGTCGACCCACATTCTGCTGCAGTGCATTCTGGGTAAACGTGTGTCAACAAATGTGTGACACACCAAGGCCTCACCTGCTGACCAGGTCAACGTGTGTGTGTGTGTGTGTGTGTGTGTGTGTGTGTGTGTGTGTGTGTGTGTGTCTGTGTGTGTGTGCGTGTGTGTGTGTGTGTGTGTGTGTGTGTGTGTGTGTGTGTGTGTGTGTGTCCAATGGTAAATGCTCCACACTCATTTAGCTCAGCCTGCATCTGTACTGGACACACACACAGTCAGGTCGTGTTGTGCTGCTTCTGCAGTGTTCAGTTGTCAATGTCCTGATTGTCTTTCAGCTGCAGAGAACACACACACACACACACACACACACACACACACAGCAGTGATGCAGTATTTTAGTGTTTCAGTACTGCAGTATTTTAGTATTCCAGTATTGCAGAACACAAACAGCAGCTTTTCTAAAAAATTGCGATCTAAGTTGCGCTGTTTTAAGCTTATTTGTTGCAATGAAATTGCGGGAGACAGTGACGATTACTAAAAAAGTTGCATTTTAAGGTAGCGTTCACTTGTTGCCATGGTTACCGTGCCACTATCAGACGCCGTGCTGCTATCTCATTGGGAAATCCTTAACAAATCCGTGGATCCAGACTTTATGCTGCATCACTGCCAAAATCGAATCACTTGGTCCTTGTGTCATTTCTGAACTTCCCTGCAAATTTCATCCAAATCCCTTAGTCCATTTTTGAGTAATGTTGCTAACAGAGGAATGATTCACATATGCCGATTGTCACATAACTCCGCCGTGTTCCTTGGCGGAATAATTAGTCTAACTTACCTTCATTCTTTCAGTGCTCCAACAGATCTGGATGCAACAGTTTCCATCACGGTGATTTGTCGGGTCTTTGGTCCGCTAGTTTCAGCCATTCTCCTGATATGTTTCATGGTAGAAAAGTGTTTATCAATCGATGATTTATTTTTTTTTTTGTATTCCACCACAATATTGAATGGGTGTAAAACAGTTTACTTTCGCTTTGGTGAAAAACATCAGGGAATTAAGTGTTTTGCACAGTCTTCAGCAGTAATTTTTGTTGGTAAATGAGAAACATTATAATGGGACATGTCTGCATCTTCAAACCAAAAACAAGGAAGTGAATTCGGGGACGTACGTGCATTACGTTTGCACTGGGGACTGCTATGATTGGTGGAACTGAGGGAGGCTGGCCAAAGTTGTAGAAAAGTTGCGGTGATTGGACAAAATTGCAAGGTCACGTAGAATTCGCGGAGATTGGTTGAATTCGCGTGAATTGGTGTGATCGCAACATCGCAAATTCCGGGAGGGACTGGCTGACTGATTAATAAACTGATCACTTTATAACGATGATACACGCTAGTGCCGAAACTAAAGTGATTCTACATTCCATGCGGATGAATTAGAGCGAAGCACGACTTTACTCGTGGTGCTGTCTGCCTGGTGGACATATAGTCTGCCTACGTTTGATGGGATTCAGGCTTGCAACAAATTTTGGAGAAAGAAAGAGTTAGTTTTCTTGTTGCAAGAGACACGCACAAGGTAAGCGGAATGATTTCACCTCGTAAAATGATTTGTTGCAAATATGACTGTGTTCCTGTTGTTCCTCACTCCGACAATGAAATCAAGTTAGTAAATGTCTTGTCTCATGTTTGGAAATGCTAAGCAAACTCACCAAAGCAAATATCGATCAAATGTCACTATGGTGTGATGATGTTAACCACCTAACCTCAGTCTTGGCTGTTGCATTTTAAGTAAAGTAGTGAACAGTATCCAACTGTGCTAAGAATGGATGGTTAATGTTACCTGTTAAACGAGATGTATGCATACATCTACAGTCATGGAAAAAAATTACTTACCACCCTTGTCATCAAAAACAGTGGTTATGCAATCAAGTACTAACTCGTGTGTATCATGCGACTAAAACAGACAGAGAAGAAAACGTGGGATGACTAAAAGCACTGTTTGTGGCAGTACAGTGCCATAGCTATTGATGTATGACCTCAAGTGATTTTGGTTATTATCAAGAAAACTATGGAAAATGGCTAGATATCACATCTTAAATTAAACTCTTATGAGCTATTTTTGTTTTTATTATTATATTTGTCCAAACAAATGTACCTTTAGTGGTACCAGGCATTAAAATGAACAAAATGAACAACAAAACAAGGGTGGTCTAATAATTTTTTTCCGTGACTGTAGGTTTTCCTCTTATTGTAGGCTTGTCGGCATGAGGCCAGAAAGAGACATTGTGTCCTTTTTTGCCCCAAATAAAAAAGTGGAAGCAGCGAGGTCATTATCAAGGTGTTGAGAGCTGAGGAGCAGGAAGAGGGAGAGCCAGAGGAGTTGGAGAAGGCTGGAGAGGAGGCAATGCAAGTGAAAGAGAGGGACCTTAACATGCAGGGACAGTAAGGGGATCAGTGTGGATCAAATACTGCACCATCAGGTTTGTGATGTAGAAAGTGTTTTTATATTTGAAATCTGCAAATCAGTGTGATTACAATTTATAGCACTGTGTCCGTAAAATGTTGCTTTCAGCTGTAAGTTTTTTTGTGTCGTTGATACATGAATCTTGTGTTTTCAAAAAAATAAACAAATTCATAGCCTGCATTTTAAAATACAAGCATATGGTACATGATGCATTAAGTAAATAAATATATATAATTGTAGTTGTAAACTATGTTGACTGTGCATCTTCCACAGATATTAGCCAGTGCAGGAATGATGTACAACTCCTGAGTATGGAATCCAGACAGGCCTTGGATCTTAATGTATTTGAGGACCAGTTTGCCAGACAACACAACCGCTGTATCCTGTTGCTGTAGCAAATGTGGATTTTGAACATCAGGAAACCAAACCACTTTTGTTACATGTGATTGATTTCAAATGTTGCTTATGTTATACATTTCAGCACTGGCCCTGACAACCTCATGGTTTCAGTTGACGCATTTTTTGTTTTATAAAAAAAAAAAAAAAAAAAAAAAAGAACCATTTGTTTGATTTTAATATAAAGTAAAATGAAAGTTTCTAGTGCTTAAATATCATTGTTGTCGCTTTTTAATGTGCCCCTGTGATTAAACTCTGGCCCCACTTTGCAAGTAAAGTAAAATTTGTCCAGAACCATCACTGGTTCTTCAGTTTGAACGATCCAGTGTTACTGCTGCTCTCTGCTGGACACAATTTTAACTACAACAGTGTGACTCCTCAGGAAGAAAGACAACATGAATGAATGAATGAATGAATGAATGAATGAATGAATGAATGAATGAATGAATGAATGAATGAATGAATGAATGAATGAATGAATATTTATGTCCATAAAAATGTAAAGGTTTCATATTTACAATGTTTCTTTCAGTTTCTCTGCTCATAGATGTTTGACTTCATCAGACTGTATCACTCCTGACTTCAGTCCTGATCTAAACTGTTTCAGCTTTACAACCATGAATGTCTCATGTCTGATGTTCCATCTGAAAAATTAACCAAATCTAAGCCTAAAATCATGATATTTAATCAGAACAACTGTATTCTATGTGTCTTATTTTGGTCATTTTAGGATTTATGGAGCAAGTTGTTGGAAGATACAATCAGCATGGTGAAACATCTTTCTACAGCTCATGAGCAGAATCGAGAGGAAAAGTCTGGAGAGGAAACATGGAGATAGAAAAATATCTACAGTTTGAGGAGACATTAGTTCAAGTATTTTAACATCTGTGAAAACATTTTGGACATGTAGGTTCCATGATTTTACAGATTTGCAAAAGAATTCACTTTTTTTCCGATTCATGTCATTCTAACTGTCATAGTGACAGAAGACGTTTCTGAATTCTCTCCTTCTTCAATTCAAATCAGTTTTATTTATATAGCACAAATTCACAATATATGTCATCTCACAGCGCTTAGCATAGTAACATTCAGACTTTGCGAATTATAAACACAGATAGCAGAACCCAACGATCCATGCTTTCCTTTGGATTCCCTAGGAGTGACGGTGGGAAGACACACAAAAAAACAAACCCCTAAAATAGGGAGAGGGGAAAAAAATCCTCCGACAGAACCAGGCTCAAGGAAGGCAGCCATCTGCCTGGACTAGATGGGTGAGAGTGGGGATGACGGGGAAGGAGGATAGCAGGATAGCAGAACAATGAACGTTTTGGAGGTTGGTGAGAACAGAAACTGCAGATCAGAGACGTGAAGATCCAGATCCAGAGAACAAACACAGAGTTAGTGAATGTAATAGTGATATATAACTGTATAATTAAATAACGTTAAATATATAGCTAAATACATAACTTCATGTTGCGCTGTTTCCATAGAGGTGCAGGACTCCAGAATGCAGTAAAAAAAATTTGTCCAATTTGTTGTCTTCCATATAGGTTTGAAGAACACTGAACCTGACTGTGTGCTACAGGTCCATAAAGACAATCTGAAGGTCGACAGACTGAGTGTCAGTAATGGAGATGACTGCTGTGACAGCGCATCACACACACTTGTCTTCTGTTACACACTGACAGACCAACACAAATACATAACTGTGTATCCCCGAGTCATGTTGTGACATTAAGAAACCAGCGACACAAACTGCTGCCACAACAACACAACTGTTCCAGATGTTTGAAAGAGAACAGTTCATCAACCTGCTTTCAGTCTAGGGTTAGGGTTAGCCCGTGCAAAACTGGTTCAAAACCAATGTAAAACTGGTCCAAAACTGATCCAAAACTAGTGTAAAACTGGTCCAAAACCAGTGTAAAACTGGTCCAAAATTGGCCCGAAACTAGTATAAAATTGGTCCAAAACCGGCGTAAAACTGGTCCCAAACTGATCTACATCCAGTGTGAAAACTGGTCCAAAACTGATCTAAAACTTGTGTCAAATTGGTCCAAAACCAGTGTAAAACCGGTCCAAAACAGGTGTAAAACCAGTGTAAAATTGGTCCAAAACCAGTGTAAAACTGCTCCAAAATCAGTGTAAAACTGCTCCAAAACTGTTCCAAACACGTTCATGTGGTTGTTCTGGTTGTGGATTTGATTCTCAGTGTGGTTCCAGAGAACTCGGAGGCTGTGGTTCTTCAGAGTTCTGTGTGGTTGTTCTTTAAACCTCTATTAAACACAGCAGTGCACCAACACAACAATGACTGGTAGTAAACAGAACTTGAGGTTTGGGTCGGTTCCAGAGTCTGAGGACTCTCTCTGCTGGTCTGAGGTATCCCATCATGCTTCAGTCCTCACGGTATCATGTGACTTTGTGTCCCTGTTTTCAGTCTGAAGGTCATTGAGCACGAAGGAACCGTGTGCGGTCCAGAAACGTGAGTACACGCTAATGGACGGATAAACGGCGCCGCTGAGGCCACTTCCTCACACTGTTGCTGCTCGTCCTTAAATGTCAGCGCGGCTCAGTGTCAGCCAATCAGAGCACTGCATCTGTCAGCTCGCTCTAAAGTTTCAGGCTGAAGGACACTGACTGTCATTGACCCGTTTAAAGGACGTCCGCAGTTCTGTATGTAGGTTAACACTCACACACACCTGGACAATACACCTGTGGGCAGCTTCAGCGGAGAAACAGAACAAGTACACAGGATCTGCTGTGGACAAGGGTTAGCACTGTCACCTCACAGTTAGTTAGAAGATCCTCAGTCTGGTCCTGACCTGGGCCCGGGATCTTTTTGTGTGGAGTTTCCTCAAGGTTCACTAACTTCCTCCCGCAGTCCAAAGACATATTCAGGTTAATTTGTGAATCTAAATTGTCCGTAGGTGTGAATGTGAATGTGTTTGTCTCTATATGCAGCCCTGTGATAGACTGGTGACCTGTCCAGTGCACTGTTCCCTCTAAGCTGCGCACGTGCGCACTGCTGACACGGTCTCCGCGCACAGAAAATCTGCGCTGCGCACAAAAAAACAACCTAAATTGTAAATAAAATAAACATGTAACAATTCATTCTGTGCTATTTTTCAGTGTGAGTCAGTGAGTGACCGGTGACTGGATGCTGCAGCCAATGATGCGATTCACATAAGTATTTACCATAGACTGTATATAATGGTATTTACGCAGCTAATCAACGTCATTGACAGGCGTCCTTATGTGCAGCCATCGTTGTTCTCATAGATATGAATGAGTAGTAGATAGGACACGCCCCTCTTGAGCTGCGTGCTACAGCGAGGCTAAGCTAGTGGGGGACAAGTCTTCAGTCATTCCCGTTGATGTAGACGGTGTGAAAACGGAAACAAGTATGCGGGCTCACTGTGCTGCATACAATTACACACTACGTCATACGATTGAGACAAGGAAACTTGGAATGACTTTTCATAGGTAAGAATAGTTTTTGGCTCTTTTTTCATTATGAAATCTTGTTGAGAGCTTCCAGTCTATGAGAGCTAACTAGTTAGCCACTAGCAAAACGCTAAGGCGAGCTAGCAGCTTGACAACCAAATACCAGACGATTAATAGTAGCTGTAGTATAGTTGTACAAGCAGTAGTAGTAATACTAAAAGTACAAGCAGCAGTAGTAGTATAAATAGCCGTTAGAGTCATAGAAGTAGTATCAGCTACTACGAGTAGTAGTCACATTGCTATTACTACCACCAATACTACCAATAGTAGTTATAAAGCCTAACTCATGTATATCCAGATTACCATCTATGTTCTTCCTCCAAACCCATTTTATGATTGGGATTACAGGCAGTTCTTTAGGACTGCTCTCAAATAATTGAAATGTTACTAAACAAGGTTATACTTATCAAATTAAATAGCTCTGGTCTCCAGTATATTGGCGAATTCGGTTCTTTGTACTTAATTTATTAGCATGATTTCTTTTTAATATGTTGTGTACAGATAGGGCTGCACAGTGGCGTAGTGGTTAGCACTTTCGCCTTGCAGCAAGAAGGTCCCTGGTTCGCGTCCTGGCTTTCCCGGGATCTTTCTGCATGGAGTTTGCATGTTCTCCCTGTGCATGCGTGGGTTTTCTCCGGGTACTCCGGCTTCCTCCCACAGTCCAAAAATATGCTGAGGTTAATTGATTATTCTAAATTGCCCGTAGGTGTGAATGTGAGAGTGCTTGTTCGTCTTTGTATGTGGCCCTGCGACAGACTGGCGACCTGTCGAGGGTGTCCCCTGCCTTCGCCCGAGTCAGCTGGGATAGACTCCAGCCCCCCCCGCGACCCTAGTGAGGATTAAGCGGTGTATAGATAATGGATGGATGTTGTGTACAGAGTTATTTACTTATCTCTCTACTTTCTTACTCCATATAGGTTTCCCAGAGACTGTGGGTTGAGGAGGAATTGGAAGTTTGTCGGCTTAGACCTGGTGTCATTCCATCAGTGTTAAACTTCCCGGCTCATCTTGGAAGAGTACGTGCCAGAAAGACCACAACCAAGCAGCCTTGAGATCTTAGGCAGCGTCTCCCAGAGGTGGGTGTCAACGGTGTTCACGGTCAGGTCTGTGGTAATCCTGTCAAAAAACAAAACAGAATAAAATCTAGATTATAAATCAACATGTAACCAAAGCACTCTGTGTATAACGCCATAGTATAGGATGTAGTTCAGAAAATGTCAAAGTATAGTATACTTTACTCAAGAATAACATAGTATGGCCTGTAGTTCATAGTACAGCATGTCGGCAAAAAAACCCCATAGATTATTATGTGGTTCAAAAAGCGCAAAATGATAGGATGTTGCCTAAAATTGTCATGTATGATATGTGGTTCAAAAATGTCATAGTGCAGTATATTGTCAAAATAGTATGTAATTCAAGAAAACATCAGAGTATAATATGTCGTCTAAAAAATGCCATAGAATAATATTTCATTGCACAAGTAAAAGTCCAGTAAGTTATATGTTGCTAAAAACAAAAAAAAAAACTAAAACAAAAAAAGGTCAGTAATATGTCAATTAAAAAAGCCTATAGTATAGTGTGTCGCCCAACAAACATCATAGTATAGCATGTCGCTCTAAAAACGTCACAGTATAGCCTTTAGTCCACAGCTGTCAGTAGGGGAGGAGCAACACAAAAACAGTCCAAACGCTGGTTTCCAGAGGGTTAGATGAGAATTTATTTGAAAGAGGAAGTTTACAACAACACAACATGTGAGGGGGTTTAAAAACAAATGGGTGTTAGTAAAATAAAAATAAATAAACAGAACTAAACGTGAACTTCATGTTGACATTGATGGGCATTCCAACCAGGAACAAAGTAAAAGATAATCAATATGAAAAAAAACTCTTCCTGTTCACCTCTTAAAACCCAAAAACACACCGCAGTAGCACCCTAAACTAAAACTACCAATGGGTTTCCTGTTTTCCTTTCTGAACAATTCAAAGGTCTCTCTCTATCTCCCCACACATCCACCAACCACTGGAACACATCTCCAAAGTTCTGCCGGGCCAGCTCAGCTTCCCCTCAGAAGAAGTTCCACCACCTGCCAGATGAAGGAGCCTTTTGAGAGGCAGCTGGCATCGTGATTGGACTGTACTTTGGTCTGTTCCAATCCAGCTTCAGCTCCAGAGACGGCAGGCGGGACGAGTCAACGGAGGCCGGATGGACGAAGGCATGCAGCTGAGTACAATCCAGAAAACAACAGAGGAGGAGTGCAGCGGACCAGAGCCAGAACAAGCAGAGTATGTCTCTTAGAAAACATCATAGTATAGCCTTTGGTATGAAAAAATGGCATAATATTCATCATATATTGTACAAATAACAAGTCAAAGGAAAGAGACATACATTGTAGAGTTGTAGTAATTGTGGGCTGGCTGATTTACTGATTATCAGTATTTTATTTTTTACTGACTTACGGTAATAAATACATTTAAAAATGACGCTACTTTGGCTCTGAACCTTAATCTACCTGTGATCACTCTGTCTTCTGGAGTGATTTGATTGGTTATACATCACAAATAAAACTCCTTTAACATCTGTAAACAAAAGAAAAACGTATCAACAAAGTTTTCTGTTAGAGTTTGTGTTCTTCTAAGTTTAACTCCAAGATTTTAAATACTTTCATTTACTGCAAATGAATATCTACTCCAAATGTCTCACTAATAATCATTATCAGCCTTAAAAACCCACAAAACACCCCTCTATACTCGACCACACTTAGTACAGTCCAGTTCCCCCTTCTATAAATCTGCTTGGAATCTTCCACTTCCTGTTTGTCAAAGTGGCCTTCTACCTGGACAGGTTTTGTTGGAGCTCATGCAACAAACATTTTGGGTAACTGCACTTTAATATGGATGTATGACACTGAATTAGAGTCTGTTTTAATGAGACTGATTTAAGATGTGTAGCTCTGTCATTAAATAGTAAATTATTTCTCAGAATTCACAGAGAAAAGTCTGAAATGTTTGCTAGGTTAGCGTCCCACATGTTCTTTGGCTCAGCTAAAGCTTACTCTCTCCAACTTCTGGATCTCTTGAGTTGCTTGTTGTTAAAATATCTTGCTAGAGGTGCTGAAGCTCAGAAAGTCTGAGATGTTTGTTCAAAATAAGCTCATTCTCACGTCTTATCTGAACTGTCCTCTTTTGTTTGAACTTTCCCTAAACTTAGGAGTTAATGACAGAGCAGCACATCCAGACTCCGTCTCATTTATGTAGAGATTAAACTTCAGTGTCATTCATTGATGTTAAAGTGCAGTTTTTCAAATGTTTGTTGCACATGCTCCCGAACAAACCAGTCCAGGTGGAAGACGATGTGAAGAGAAAGCTCCAGAGGATGAATATCACACATTTACGTTGGAAATAAATGTCCTTTAATTTGACATTTTCATGCAAAAGTTGGATTTCCCTTTAATGATGTTCAAATCTTTGTTGAGTGTTTTGTTGATGTTGGTTTCTAAATGTTTTTTGACACTCGGCCCCAAAGATTAAAACCTTCTACGGCTCACAAGCTGCAACAATTCACACATTATCAACTATCTTTCTGACTAAACTAAGATAAAAAGTGAAAAACTGCCTGATTCCTGCATCATGAATGTAAATCTTTTTGGTTGTTATGACAGTAAACTGAATATATTTGGGTTTGACATTTTATAAACCAAAACAAGAAATGAATTACTGGAGAAAACGATCAACAGATTAATGGACAAAGAAAATGTGTTTTCCAACATATATGTCTGAATTACTCCAACATTACAAGATACATACAATTTTAATTCAGTTTTATTTATATAACGCCAATTACAGGTCAAATTGTCTCAAGATGCTTTATTTTTATATTTTTTGTCATATTTAAAATATGACAAAGTAAGAAATTTAAACCTCTTGACTAATCCAATTTATTATTTACTTTTTAAGAGACTAATTGACAAAACTTTCTCCACTAAAACTAATAAACATGAGGTCAAATAGAAGGAACAGTTTTAAATACTGCAGTCCCACGACAACAAGAATAAAGTTTGTCAACAAAAACAAAATGTGCTGGTGGATTCCATTAAAGTCCTAATAAATGATAATAAAGTGTGATACTAAAGGTTTGTGGTGCTAAAAATCTCCAAGTAAAGATATCAAGTTGAACATCTGGATGGAGGTTGATAAAAGTTGACCTCCCTTCATTTCTCTGGAGCGACTCCATGGATTTCATGGATGGTGGTTAAAGACCTGCTCTTCTAGTGGTCTTCCTTCTAGTCTCTGTAAAAAGTCAGTCCATCCTGGCTGACTTCAACATCTCTTCATGACAACTTGTTCTGCCTCTGACCTCGTGGAAACTCCAGAAACTCGGGAAAACCTGTCGAGACTTGAGGAACTCGTGGAGACTCGAAGAACTCGTCGGGCGGGGGAAGGTGTGGTGGGTGGTGGGGGGGAGGTGGGGGAGTAGAGGGGGGAGGCCGCCACCCACCTCTCCGCCTACTCTCCGCCCTGACTCCACCCAGACTCCGCCTTGGCTCTGCCCATGTGGTCACTTGGAAACTACGATGTCAAAGGGACGACGAATTTATTTCTTTTTATCTGATCTGTAGCTCAGTGAGTTAAGGATTTGCCTGTGGAGCTGCAGGTCGCTGGTTCGAGACCAGACCCTTCTTAAATTT
Organism: Amphiprion ocellaris; assembly: GCF_022539595.1. NCBI lineage: Eukaryota > Metazoa > Chordata > Actinopteri > Pomacentridae > Amphiprion > Amphiprion ocellaris. The sequence continues at coordinate 9,071,581 of NC_072784.1, read as the reverse complement.
TATCAAAATCCTGACAAAGACAAAGAAAGAAAATTGCCAGTGGTGGGTCTTGAACCTGCGACCTTCCAGTTGGTAGTCACTCTTCTTATCCCCTGAGCTATTCGCTCAGATACTAATTCTTCTTTTTTTTGCGCATTTATCATCTATTTTTTGTCGTTTTCGAGTTTTTTTTTTACTTGAGTCTCGACTCGACCGTTTTTCTCAGGAGGTTGGACTTCAGCCTTTGTGCTGGAGGGTTGAACCCTCAGTTCCAAGACTTTCCAAGCCTCCACACCTCCCGAGTCCTCAGGACCTGAACTTTCAGACAGTCTGAGGGCTGATATCTTCTAAGTTCCTGAGTAGTTCTGTTAGTTTGAACCTTCAGACAGTCTGAGGGCTGAAGTTTTAAAAGTTTCTCAGTACTTCTCTGTTAGTTTGAACCTTCAGACAGTCTGAGGACTGAAGTTTTAAAAGTTTCTCAGTACTTCTCTGTTAGTTTGAACCTTTAGACAGTCTGAGGACTGAAATCTTAAAAGTTTCTCAGTATTTCTCTGTTAGTTTGAACTTTGTGGTTAACAGAAGCCTTAAAACTTGTGACCATGAGTCTTGATTTCACATTTAGACCATCCATCTGAGTTCTTCTCAGACTTTCACCTGTGGGTTTTTTAGAAATCCTGAACAAACTTTGATTCTCTTCACTGAACAGTAAAGTTTGTGGAGATCAGAAGGTAACAGTTTGATAAATGCCTTCAACTACTAGTAGACTTTATCTGGAAAGCAGTTTTCTGAAATGAGTTCTTAGTAAATCTGTCCACAATCAAACCAAGAACATAGAAAGAGGAAATGTTTGAAGAAACAACTTGATGTTTTCATTTCAGACTAGAAAACGCTTTAAGAACTTTATCTGTTTTTGCTCTTTTTGATCGTTTTATTGTCTCTTCTGTTTAATTTGATCTTCTAAAGTCTAACTGGTGTCTTTTCAAATGTTTTGTCTTTCATTTGATTCTTCTTAAGCGTTTAGTTTTGCTCTTTTCTCACCTTTTATTCTGTTCTAATGTCTGATTTGATTTCCAAATGTTTTGTCTTTTTAATGTTTAATTGTTTTTTGAAATGTTTTATCGGCTTGTTTGAAAAATTTCCTTTTCTTTCCCAATGTTTAATTTTTTGATTAGATCTTTGTTAAGGTTTATCTTTTTAAATGTTTAACCACCTCTTAATGTTTAATTTTCTTTTTTAATGCTTCATTGTATTTTCTGTTTAATTCCTGAAGTTTTATTGTCTTTAAGATTTAATTTTCTAATTAAACATTTAATTTTTTAATTAAATGTTTTGACTTTTAAAGGTTTAATCATCTAATTAAATGTTTTATATTTTTCTAAATGTGTAATATTCTTGTTTAATTGTATTTTTTAAATGTTTAATTATCGAAAATATTTCATCTTTAATGTTTAATATTTTTGTTTAAAAATGTTTGTTTAATTTCATAATTACATGCGTTGTATCTTCTGTTTAATTATCTAATTAAATATTTTGTCTAATATAATTTAATTGTATTTAATGTTTAATTTTCTTTTTAAAAGTTTTATTATATTAAATGTTTTTTTGCTTTAATTACTTTTTTACTGTAGTTTATTTAATCTTTTTTTCTGTCAAGATTTTAACCCCAACCTTAAAAATGAAACAAACCCTAAAATCAAAATGAAAATACTTCTTTTGTCACAATCATGAGTGAGTCAATTATTCAGTTTATCAATTCAACTTTATTTGTTTAGCACCTTTCACACAGATTACAAAACTAAACAAGCAAAGAGAAAAAACTAAGCTAAAACTATGATTAAAACTCAAAAACAAACAAAAAAAAGATTTAACATGGTAATAAAATATGTTGTGTCCAGGGGATGGAGGGAGTTTATTGAAGTCTTCTTGGGCTCACAAGGGAAATCATTTAAAATATAAACTTGATATTCAGTCTAAGGAAACTGCAGAGTGACAGAAGAACCAACAATATCTCCTGTTTTCTCCTTTAATGAGTCGACTCTTCTTGTGCTTTCAGACCAAAGAACTACAGACTCTTCACAACCTGCTCAAACTCTTGGTACAGGACCTCACCACACGGGTCAAGAAGGTTTCTGTCTCATTTCTACTCTGAAGCTCACCTTCTCCTGCTCAAACTGCTGAAAAATGTTTCTGCTGCTCTAAAGTCTGGTCTCCAGAACTTCCTAAAAACTCTCAAAGTCTCTTCTGCTGCAGGTTGCTTTGTAGAACTGTTCCAGAAAACCTCACTAAACCACATGGAGGGGCCTCAAGATAGTTGTCCAAATGAAACCATACAAAAACCAAACTAGCACAACCCAAACGCTAAAGTCTCCTGCAGCCTACCAGAGAACCTCTGAGAACAGAGAATCAGGACAGGAACTCTTACCTTCTGGACAATCAATGTTGGTTCTCAAACAAGAACACAGAATGTGTCTGACCAAAAACCTCTGAAGACTCACTACAGCCAAGATAAAGACACAACTCAGCTGCAGCAAATCTACTAATCACTGCACACATTAGCACCATATGCTAACTGTGGCTAAAGAACCACATTTACCAAGACAACTATCCAGTACAAAGCCCTAAAACACACCAAGAAACACATTAAAGACGATTTTACTGCTGGAAGCTGCAAGCCAACGCCTAAAGAACAATCTAAAGGAACGGAGCCAAACCCAGTTCAGTGGTGAAGAGAAGCAGAGGAAATGTTTGTCTGCAGCTAAATAAAGCAGGAAGACACTGAGCTGCTCAGGTGTTCCTGATAACACCAAGCAGCCACCTGGACAGCCAATAGGAACACAGCTTCCTGGAAGTCCAGAGGGCTGGCTTAGAGAAGGAAATTTAGTTTAAAGTTGAGGCAGAAAGTTAACAAAGTTGAAAACCACCTTCTGATACCTGAAATCTCTGAGTTTTCACACAAAGAACACCTGAACATGTCAAACTGGTTCCATAGTAGAACCATCATTGTAAAAACGTCATAGTATGGTGTTTTGCTCAAAAAACATTAGGACCCGGCTGTCAGGGGACAAACATGTAAGAAACATGAGAACAGAGAGAACCCAACCAGTAGGTCACAGTTTATCATCCCCCAGTCATCTCCTGAAGTCCATATGGTGAGAGACATCAGTATCTGGTTGTTCATTTACCAGAGGATGCTTATAATCATGCTGATGTGGTCTGTACTCTACAGTATTTTAGTGACTCAATAAATGCCTAAGTTGTTTTTTTAAAATGCTTTTTAGTTTTTAATAAACATTTAATAGCCTATATGTAATCAATAAATGGCCTTTGTCTATCTTAAGAAAAATTCACTCAGAACTCTATGTTAACAGTACTAAATAAATCAATAAATACATGCATACACACAAAAATAAGTTAATACATTAACTGTGTTAAGATAAGATTTAGATTTTAAAAAGTTGTTTATGTTGTTTCAGAACCCAGTATTGCTCACTGGTTGGTCATTACATTTTGTTAGTTTGATTTCACTGTTTAAAATGATGCCACCTCTTTTCAGACAGAACCTGTGATAATAAAACAATACAAAATTTTTAGTTCCGTGTTAATAAAGCACTTAAAGCTTTAAGTATGGCTAAATGCTTTTTTCAAAATTAAATATATCACTCCTTAGGTGGTAGTGGCCCCAAGTTCAGTAAAGTTGGAAAGATATTCACAGATTCGGACTTCCAGCATCAATAACTCATTAGATATAGGTTGTCAAAACATAAACGGTGCCTCTTTCCCATTGTTGCAAGGCAGACAATGTGCTACAAGCCCAGTTTTATCAAAAGTAGCTGTCTTTCAAGCTACAGGAATAACATTAGTGTCTATGGAGTGAACAGGGTCCGTCTGCAATTTGCAAAACCACTGCAACAGTAAAGAGAGACAAATATTCAATAACTTCACTCTTATACATTGTAGTGTCACTAAAATCACTGCAGCCTTCAACTGGCTCCTGTTGACAAAGTGTTTTAACAGAAATGTAAATGCTGTAATTTGATTCTTTTAATGAACCATGTAACTTGAATGGATGTGATGCTGGTGTGACCACAGTGCACACGTCTGATGTTGCTCACAGTGGTCCAAGGGACGCTCAGGGAGTTTGTGTGTTTGCTCAAACTCAGGAAAAATTACAGGGAACATTGGTCCAGTGTGTCCCCTGCCTTCACTCTAAGTCTGCTGGGATAGACTCGACCCTATTGAGGATTAAGTGGTGTATAGACGTTGGATGGATGGATGGATGGATGGATGGATGGATGGATGGATGGATGGATGGATGGAACTCTGCACGCGTCTGTTTCATGAAACATTCACGCTGTGCCTCTGGAAAACTACACAAAGACATACTGTCACAACAACGCACCTGCAAACAAACCAAACACAGACAGATGTGAAACACCAAAATGTGACACAAAACAAAAAAAAAAAATTAACACAAAAGTATCAGAATTAAATGAAAGAACCACAGAAAGAAATAAAACAACAAAAATATGATTAAAAAGAACAAAAGGTGACAGAAATGTACCACAAATAATCATGTAACACATTTTATAGAAGAGCATTCTATAAGGTGTTTCTAAAACAATAGATCCCAGTACTGGACTACAACTCTGATAACATTTGGAAAACATTTTTAGAATGTTAGCTTGAGAACCCTAGCAATAACCAAACACCTTGAAAATGAGAAATACCATCAAAAATACAAACAGATTAAAATATTTTCTCTAAAACATTATTAGAAGTTGTAGGGAACATTTCATGCTCAATCTTCAGGTGGGCTAAGAACATATGAAGGGTTCTTTTTAAGAACCAACAGATGTGACACTGGCAGTCTGAACTGAAGAAAACTGAACTAAACTCAGTGTGTTTAATGAGAATGGTTCAGCTTCTTCTCCTCTCAGAGCTTCATCACTTCTCCAACCTCTTTTCCTACTTCACTCCTGAAACATTCAAAGATCCAGTTTCACGTGGACTTCACCTGCACAGAGAGAGCCTGTGTGCTGAGACCACCCACCTGGACACACCTGAGCTTTATAAGAGACACGACTCACACTGGCAGAGGCAGGCAGGTAGACACACCTGGATGTCTCTTCATCATCAATCCTGATCAGCTCACCTGTGACCCAGACCAGGTAAGTCCTGCTGGTCAAAGTGCTGTTTGTAGTTGACTGTATTTGGTGTATTCAGGTGTGTTCAAGTGTTTAAAAATATTAACAAAATCATCAGACACGGTCCAGTTGAGTTTAATTATTTGACACTGGTTTTGAACATGAACACCTGAACTCACCTGTCACACCCGCGTCTGCTGCAGGTTTTGGACTCCGGCTCCCATGATGCTCATCTCTCGCTGCCTGCATCTCATCCTGACTGACATCATCACCCCATCCTGCTTACATCACCTCCTGCTGGAGTTCTTAGGCACCGCCCTCTTCCTGTCGGCCAGCCTATCAGGTGTCCTGATGCTGCCGGCTGCTGGGCTGGATCAACCGACCAATCAGAGCGCCCCGTTTGCAGCTCAGTCTGGACTAGTACCCGTCTTACCTGAGTGCCCCCTGCAGGTGGTGCTGGTCTTCGGTCTGTCAGTTGCCATGGCAGCAGTCTGTGTGGGCGGGGGCGTTCACCTGAACCCAGCAGTTACCATAGCGATGGCCCTGACCCTTAGGCTCCACCTGTGGAGAGCAGTCCTGTATGTGATTGGTCAGCTGCTGGGGGGCGTCGCCTCTGCGGCGCTGATGCTGGTTCTGACTGGAGACGTGACACCTGCTCTCAACCAGGTGAGTTTAGCTCCGCCTTGGAGCCCTGGCAGCCAATCAGAGAGCAGGATTTTCCATGACTCACGTGTTTGTGTTCAGGTGTCTGCCGGTGTCTGGCTCCACCAGGCGGTCGTTGTGGAAATGCTGGTGACCCTCCAGCTAGTCCTGGTTGTCATGGCGACCACCGACGTCCCCCTGCCAGCTGTGGTGCCTCCTCTGTTGGTCGGTCTGGCTGTCAGTCTGGGTCACCTGGTGGCTGTAAGTCCCGCCCACCACCTGTGCTTTAAAACCCTAATGTTTGTACCTGTCCAACTACTGCTAGTACTACTACTACTACTAATAAAAGTACTGCTGCTGGTGCTACTGTTGCAGCTACAGTTGCCATTTTTAGTTGTTGTAATTGTTGTCATTGTAATTGTAGGTGTATTTGCTGTTGTTTTTTGTTGTTATTCTTGTGTTTGTAGTTGTAGTAGCTGTTTTTATACTTGTTATAGCTGCTGTAGTTGTAGTACTAGTAGCTGTTGTTGTTGCTTTTGTTGTAGTTGTTGTGTTGTTCCGTGTTTAACACGACGAATGTAACTCAGAAAGCAGAACGCTGAACTACGAAGTCACATTAGCAGCTTAGAAATCACATGAATCTGTTTTTATGTTTTTGTCTATTTTCCCTGCTGGTTCTGCAGCTGATTATGACATTGATCATATTAAGTAGAAATAATCAGCGGCATCGATCAGTAAAATAAATATCTTTACATGATTAACAGCTCTACATTCAACAACCTGTTGTTTTAATTTACGGGCAACAAAAAATATTGTTTCCTTTTGTGAAAAAAAAATCCAAAACTTCTGCAAAAAATTCCCCAAATTTCTGAAAATTTGCAAAACCTTCAGGAAGAAAATTCCAGTAATTCCTTAAAATTGTCCCTTAAAAGTTTTATTTAAAAAAAATCCTCCAAATTTGGCAAGAAAATTCTTGTAAATATTTTCAAAAAATAAATAAAAATCTTCCAAATCCTAAATATATCTAAAGTGATTACATACACATCAGTAAAACTTCTAATATTTTCTGTAAGAACATTCACCAAAAAAAATCGAAGCGAAATTCGCTGGATTTTGGTTGATTTTTTTGTGAATGTTCTTAAGAAACACTTTTTTAACATTTCTTTTTTTCCACCCAAAAATTTTCAAAAATTTCCCAAAAATGTTGAAAATGTGGACATCAGAAGTTTCACTGTGAAAATATATTTTTTCCACATTTTTGAACTTCAAAACTTTTAATCACACAGCAGCTATTTAACTTCTGATGAACAGATCTGTGTGTTCAAACCTGCATCATGTGACTCAGACTTTGTGTCTCAGGTGAGCTCGACAGGTTGTGGGATGAATCCAGCTCGATCCTTCGGTCCGGCCGTGATCGCACTGGACTTCACCGACCACTGGGTCAGAACACACACTGACACACAACACGCACAAACTGTAACCCACGGCAACACACTGAGCTCTGATTGGCTGCTTCTCACCAGGTGTTCTGGGCGGGGCCTGGCTTGGGGGCGTGTCTCGCCGCTCTGCTGAACGACCTGCTGCTGCGGCCGCGATGGCATCGCCCCGGAGACTGGTGGGCGGAGCTGAAACGGCTGCACGTGCTCAGTGAGAAGCAGCAGCAGGTGGCGCTGTCACACCTGCAATAACACACACAACAGACACACACATTCACACTCACATGTCTCTGTGACACAACTGTAAGGCCTTATTATATTTTTGAATTATTATTATTATAGTTTCTCTGCATTTTTCTGTTATTTCTGAACAACTGAAGCACAAATATGTCTGTTTTTGTGAGCAAAATGAAGCTCAGTTCATCAAACTGGTTTAAAATAGTTGTGTTGTTTGTTTGTTCTGTTGATGTTCCTTTGGTTCTGACTGGAACGTCTCGGTGAGGGCTCTGGCCTGCTATATTTTTGTAAAGACTCATTGTACCCTATCATCATAAACGTCTATACGGAGCTTTTTCTGATCATTTATTGAGTTTACATTCACAGAAATTCTAAATGCGGGCTTCTGTTTTTAATTTCATCATCTTTTAAGCAGCTCAGACCTTCTGAACCGACTGAACTTCACACACAAAACTCTCAGTTTGTGTCAAACAGCAGATTGCACAGTTTGTGTGTCTGTGTGTAGAGTTGCTTTGTGTGTTTGTGTATCTGCAGTTTCGCTTCAGTGATGGAGATCTAAAACTGATCAGATTAGTGTTGAAAGAGAACATCTGTCACAAGATCATTTTCATGTTCGTTCTCCACATTTAGACGCTTTGTCAGTAGTTTCTCTCCTGCTCATGTTTCTGTAAATATTTAATTCATCCATCTCAGATTCTCTTCACTGTTTACTTACTTGGGGCTCAACACTACAACCCGTTTAAAACCTGAGAATTTTTGTATTTTCTCCGTTAAAATAAAAATCTATGAAACAATGTTCAGGCTTCCTGCGAAAATAAAACAACCATGAAATGTGGTGACAACAGACAGGATAGTTTCATCAGATCAGAATGACTGAATAGATCCAGCAGAGGACACATTTTTATTTACTGGACCTTGAAAATGTTTTCTGAAATGATGGTATAGTTGTGGCCTCAGCAGGTAGAGAACAGTCCGTCCTGTCAACAACAACATGTAATCATCAATATTAATAACAACAGTAGCTGCAGACATTTAATTAACTGATTGTCAACTAATAAATTAATATCCAACTACTCTGATAATCCATGAATCAGTCTGAGTAATTCTTTATATGAACTGTCTAAGTTCTGTGATTTCACCTTCTTCAGTCTAAATATTTCTTTCCTCTATGACAGTAAACTCAAGATCTTTGGACTAAACAAGGCATTTGAGGAAACTCTGATCCACAGTTTTAACATTTTCTGACATTTTAGAAGCCAAACAGCTGATTGATTGATCCAGAAAGTTCTTAAAGAGTCGCAGCTCTGATAAGCTGTTGCCAGAATAAACAGTTAAAAGGTTTAAGATGCTGAAACTGGAGCTCAGTCAGCACATTATTATTTAATTCAACTAGATGGTTTTATTGGTTTGTACAACACAACATCATATTTTTCTCTCTTTTTACACTCACATGTCATTGTTAGCTTTATGTGGACTGTTACATGAGTTTTGTAAGTTGTATAATTCGTACAGTCATTCCTGTATTATATGAGCAATGCTTTAAACATTAACGTTGGGTAAAAATGCACAGTGTTCTGTGTGGTAGAACTTTAGTAACAGTAAACAGTATAAGACTGAGTCCCTGAACTCACCACAAACAACAGACATCAGCTTTACTTCCTGTTCACAGGAAACAGCAGCTCAGTGGTTCTGTTAGCACACACACAATGACACACGCACGCACACGCACACACACACACGCACACACACACACACACACACACTTTATAACTGATGCTGCTTCAGCCTCACAGTCATTCAGGGAGAAATATGATCTCTGTTACTGGTTCCTGTCAGAACTCTGGCTGCAGCATTTTGTATTAGCTGGAGGTTTTTAAGAGAACTATTGGGACATCCTGATAATAAACAATTACAATAGTCCAGCCTAAAAGTTCTAAATGCATGGAATAGTTTCTCAGCGTCACTCTGAGACAGGATGTTCCTGATTTTTACAATATTATATAGATGAAAGAAAGCTGTCCTTCAAACGTGCTTTATATGTATGTTGAATGACATATCCTGATCAAAAATAACTCCAAGGTTCTTCACAGTAGAACTGGAGGCCAACACAGAACCCTGTGGAACATCATTAACTTGAACAAACTGGAATCTGTTTAATAAATATGATTTAAACCAGTTTAGTTCTTTTAGTCTCAATGACATGTTCCAGTCTCTGTAACAAGATGCTGGAATTAACTGTATCAAATATGGCACTGAGAACCAGTGGTACCAGTATAGAAACCATGAGATCCATCAGGACCAGTATAGAAACCAGCGAGATCCATCAGGACCAGTATAGAAACCAGCGAGATCCATCAGGACCAGTATAGAAACCAGTGAGATCCATCAGGACCAGTATAGAAACCATGAGATCCATCAGGACCAGTATAGAAACCATGAGATCCATCAGGACCAGTATAGAAACCAGCGAGATCCATCAGGATCAGTACAGGAACCAGTCAGATCCAGTAGCACAAGTCTAGAAGCCAGTGAGATCCAGTAGAACAAATTTGGAAACCAATGAGATCCAGTGGGACCAGTATAGAATATAGAAACCAGTCCAGTGTGTCTCTGTCAGTCTGCTGCTGCTCAGTGACTCCTCCAGTGTGGCTGCAGTTTCTCCGTTAGTCCACCAGGAGGAGACAAACTCACGTAGACAAACTGTCCATGTGGTAAAACTTGATTTACTGCAGTTACACACGTGTCACCTGATCAGTATTAGCTCGATATCACTAATCAGTCATTTATACGTGGATGTGTGTAGAACTGCAGCAGCAGTAACATGAGGTGCCTCAGGTTTGTGTATGATGTCATGGCACACACAGGTAAACGCACACACAGGTTAAAAACACACACAGGTTAAAAACACACACAGGTTAAAAAACACACACAGGTTAAAACACACAGAGGTGACACACACATATGACAACACCAGGGTTGCCACCTTTCAGAAATGAAAATAAAGGACACCCACCACGGCTCCTTGGGGCCACAGTTCAGTAAAGTTGGAAAGATATTCACAGATTCAGACTTCCAGCATCAATAACTCATTAGATATATGTTGTGAAAACATAAATGATGCCTCTTTTCCATCATTATAAGGTACACAATGTGCTACTTGATAAAACTGGGCTTGTAGCACATTGTGTACCTACAGAGTACAAGATTGAAGTTATTGATTATTTGTGTCTCTCTTTGCTGTTGCAGCAGTTTTGCAGACAGTTCCTGTGCATTCGTCACACAGCCGGCTGCACATAGAAATCAATGTTATTTCTGCAGCTTGAAAGACAGCTACTTTTGATAAAACTGGGCTTGTAGCACATTGTCTGCCTTACAACGATGGGAAAGAGGCACCGTTTATGTTTTGACAACCTATATCTAATGAGTTATTGATGCTGGAAGTCTGAATCTGTGAATATCTTTCCAACTTTACTGAACTTGGGGCCACTACCACCCAAGGAGTGATATATTTAATTTTGAAAAAAGCATTTAGCCATACTTAAAGCTTTAAGTGCTTTATTAACACGGAACTAAGAATTTTGTATTGTTTTATTATCACAGGTTCTGTCTGAAAAGAGGTGGCATCATTTTAAACAGTGAAATCAAACTAATAAAATGTAATGAGCAACCAGTGAGCAATACTGGATTCTGCAAAAACATAAACAACTGAATGCAGAGAACTGGACAAAGAAATTCTCTACAGACATTTTTTCCCATCTAAATCTTATCTTAACACAGTTAATGTATTAACTTATTTATGTGTATGCATGTATTTATTGATTTTAGTGTTGTTAGCATATCAGAGTTCTGAGTTTTTCTTTAGATAGGCAAAGGCCATTTATTGATTACATATTGGCTATTATATAAATGTTTATTAAAAACTAAAAGGCATTAAAATACTAAACAACTTAAGCATTTATTGAGTCACTAAAATACTGTAGAGTCTATGACCACATCAGCATGATTCTAAGCATCCTCTGGTAAATTAACAACCATATACTGATGTCTCTCACCATATCAGCTTCAGGAGATGATTAGATGATGATAAACTGTGACCTACTGGTTGGATTCTCTCTGTTCCCGTGTTTCTTACATGTTGGTCTCCTGATGCTGCTTTACTTCAGCCATTCCATGAGCAACACAGAACACAGTTTGTCTTTAACCCGCTGCCAGGGGTTTCTCTCTTCCCACTCACGTCTGTACATTTGCAAACGTCTTTGCTTCAGTGGACGTGGTGGAGTTTCGGGTGTAAACATTTTTAAACACGCGGCTGCAGCGTGATCTGCTGAACCTCGCATCGGGTCCTCGCTGCGTGGGTCCTACGAAGTTTAAATTGGCTGCCCTTAGTATTTCCTGTGTTTTATTTGTTCCTTATGCAGTTTTGATGGGTGTCTGACAGACGTGTACGGGGCGTTTATGAAAATACGGAACAATCTGCGTCCCGTATTGATTCAATACAGGACGCAACAATTAATTGTCAAATAAAGGACGATTCCGTATTTTAAGGAACGGGTGGCAACCCTAGACAACACACACAGATAAAAACACACACGGGTGACAACACACAGGTAAAAACACACAGTCAAAAACACACACAGGTGACAACACACAGGTAAAAACACACAGTCAAAAACACACACGGGTGACAACACACAGGTGACAACACAGTCAAAAACACACACGGGTGACAACACACAGGTGACAACACAGTCAAAAACACACACAGGTGACAACACACAGGTAAAAACACACAGGTGACAATTTATTGGAAGATTTCTGTGTGTGTGTGTGTGTGTGTGTGTGTGTGTGTGTGTGTGTGTGTGTGTGTGTGTGTGTGTGTGTGTGTGTGTGTGTGTGTGTGTGTGCGTGCGTGTGTGTGTGTGTGCGTGCGTGTGTGTTTAGGTGGGTTTCTTCAGGCGAACTCGCCCCTTCACTACTGATGGTGATGATGATGAACAGCAAAAAAAAATTTAATTCAGTTTTATTTATTTAGCACCAGTTCACGTCATCTCATAACTTCACATTGTAAAGACTTTACAAATTATAAACAACGAAGACAACAATCCAAAGTTTCCTTCAGATTCCCTTTAAAAGCAGCAAAGAACCAAAAAAACCCCTCTCCTTTACCAGGGAGGACAAACATAAACAGAAAAACAAACAAACAAAGCTTAACCAAAAAACTAAGTAAGCAGGACAAAAAAAGCTAGAGTAGGCAAACAAAACAAACAAAGCATATTAATTAAACAAAAGCAGGCAAAGAAATCAAAAAGTAAACAAACAAAAAGTTTAAAGAAGTAAAGGTAAAGAAGAGATACAAACAAAACAACAGAAACAAAAAGTAAACAAACAAAATGGAACAAATCTAAAGTAACCAAAGAAAACTTAAGTGCAAAAGTAAAAGTAAAAGAGAGTAAATAAAACTAAAGGTAAAAAGGAGTAACAAACAAATCAAACTGAAACAAATAAAAATAAAAAACAAGGGTAAATAAACAGAAAACAGAGGATGTGAAACCGACAGACGGAACTCACAGTAATCCGATTATCACACAAACAAACAAACAAACACAGCCTGACAGACACAACTAAGAACTCAGAGACAAACAAACAAACAAACAAACACAACTGATATAAGTGATTGGTTTTAGTCAGCTGAGAAACTGGTGATGTTTTAACCCAGAGTGTCGCCTCTCAGGCAGGGCCTTCCCTCAGCCTGTGAAACCCCGCCTCCTTCGCTTTGAATGGCTGACTAACTTCTGCCAAGGTGAATGTCAGCATGTGATTGGTGGAGATGGCTGGGGGCGGTCCAAAGCCTGCGAGACGGAGCTCAGGGAGTGAAACCTTGCAGTAGTGTCAAAAGGATTAAAGCAGATTAGAGCAGTTTATAGCAGCAGACAAGAAGAAGAGAGCACACACACACACAGACACACACACTAACTGGACTAACTGGACCAAACTGGACAAACTAGACCAAACTGGACTAACTGGATCAAACTGGACCAACTGGACCAAACTGGACTAACTGGACCTACCTGCACTAAATTGGGCCAGATGCAGTGAACTGGGCCCCGTTTGTCTGATAGGGTCTACCTGGACAGAGCTGGGCGGTACCACTGGTGGTGTTGGTGGTTCTGGTAGTGGAGGAAGGTTAAAGTGGACTGAACCGGTCCGAATTGGTCTGGGGACAGGACGCGGTCTGGATGGATGGTTTCCAGGCGTACGGGGCGGGGAAGGCAGGCGGAGCTTTCGACCCTCTGACCTTCATCAGGCAGCCGCAGACGGTGGTCAGGATCCTCTGCTGGGTGAGTCTGATGATGTAGCGATGATGTCACAGTTTACTGGTGACATATTTCAGCATTCAAACTAAACACACCAGGTGAGATGATCCTGGAATCACCTGAGAGGTCACACAGGGTTGACCTCTCAGGTGAGTCAGTGACATTAACCCTTATGACTGACTGCTAACATGCTAACACCACTTAATACCTGCTAATATGTTAAAATAAACTAATATAATAATTGCTAACATACTAACCTAAACTAGTAACTGCTAACACGCAAACATAGTAAAATAACTGCTATTATGCTAAAATAAGCTAATAACTGCTAACATATTAACCTAAACTAGTAACTGCTAACATGCCAAAATAGCAAAATAACTGCTAATATGCTAACATAAACTATTAATTGCTAACATGGTAACATAAACTAATAACTACTAACATACTAACTACCTAACAACTGCTAATATGGTAACATAGACTAATAATTGCTAACATGCTAACATAAACTAATAATTACTCACATACTAACACTATCTAGCAACCACTAATATGTTAACATAGACTAATAACTGCTAATATGCTAACATAACATAACAACTGAAAACACATAACTCCTGCTTAGCCCGTTAACACACATTAATAACTGCTGACATTCTAACATAGCAAAAATAACTACCACCATGCTGACATAACAAAATAACAGTTAGCATTCCAACAACTACTATCAGGTAAATACAACAAAATAAGTGTCGACATGCTAACATAGCAAAATAGGTGCTAATGTGCTAACTGCATTATTAGTCAACATCAGTTTCTGTTTATTTGTTCAGTAAAACATTCCTGTCATTGGGTCGAACCTAGAACAGAACCACCAACCTGTCACATCAAATGTTTGTATTTTAGTGCTGAACGCATGTTTGATTTGCACATTATTATGTTGTTTACAGATGAGATTTTATCACAAGCAGTTAAACGAGAACTGAACATCAAATCGAAAAGTGAACATATTTTACATGAACTCTGGTTCTGTAGGCATCAGCATCCACACAGAATAAAATCAAGTTGAAATTAATCTGTTTGTCCTGCTTCCAGGTTAGTTAAGTTTTCTGGTTTCGGTGTTGTTCTGGTTACTCTGGATTTGGGTCAGTTTCTGGTTCAGTTCAGTTACAGATGGTTCAGTCTTGTGACTCAGTCATGGGACTGGAGTTAACATTCCTGAGGTTCAACACAAGACTCAGGAACAAAACCTCACTGTTCCACACTGCTGCTGCTCTGATTGGACGCTGCACAGAGGAAGTTGTTTGAAGATACATTCAGCATGGTGAAGCATCTTTAGAGAGCTCATGTGCAGAGTAGAGAGACAAAGGTTTAGAGCAGGGGTGTGAAACAGGCGGCCCGCGGGCCAAAAGCGGCCTGCCAGAGGATCCAATCCGGCCCGCGGGACGACTTTGTAAAGCGTAAAAATTACAGAGAAGACATTCACTGCAATGTCTAAATATGGAAAATTGTAAATTTAAAATAATTTCTCGTCCATGACAAGTTGTTTTGATCATAAAGTAAAATACCTGATTGTTCATTGTTCTTTTGTCTCATTTTTGTAATATTTTGTCTTGTTTTTTTATTCTTTTTTAGTCTGACTTTTGTCGTTTGTCTCAGGTTTTTGTCGTTTTGATTCTTGTTTTGTTGTTTTGCGTTTTCTTTTTGTCTCGCTTGTGTTTTTTGTTGTTTTTTTTTCATTTTGTGTTTTGCTTTATTTTGTTGTTTTGTGTCATTCTTGAAGTTTGGTGTTTTTTGTCTTGCTTGTGTAGTTTGACTATTTTTTGTCATTTTTTTTCTTTATTTGTCATTTTTGTCTCGTTCCTGTCATTTTTTGTCTTGTTGTTGTTCACTTTTTTGTTGCTTTCCAAGTTTTTAATGAAATTTTTTGTCTCTTTTTTGTTTTTATCTGTCATTTTTCTCATTTTTTGTGATTTTCTTTCTTGATGTTGTTTTGTGCCTTATTTTTGTAATGTTTTGTCTTCTTTTTGTGTTTTTTGTTTTTCTCTCATGTTTTTGTTGTTTTGTTTCCTTTTTGTCATTTTTGCCTCGTTTGCATCATTTGTGTGATTTTTTGTCTTTTTTGTCCATTTTTTTAACTTTTTTGTTTGGTTTCGTGTCGTTTGTCTCATTTTTTGGTCATTTTGTTTCTCTACTATGCTATGATTTTACTGGTGCAGCCCACTTGAGATCATATTGGGTTGAATGTGGCCCCTGAACTAAAACGAGTTTGACACTGGTTTAGAGGCTTTAGAAGACGGAAATATGGAGTTTTTACTGATTTTCAAGTCAGATTGGTTCTGTTCTGACAGATTTTCGTTAGTTTTGTTTCCTCCACTGACAGATTTAATAACTTTATTTGTGACTTAACAGAATATTTATGTTGTTTATAGAGGGGCAAGTGTTGCAGTGTCACAATAACTAGCACCATGTTAATGTGTTTATACAAACTGCTCCACCAAATGAAAAATCTAGAAGACATACTTTAAATGTTCTAGCAGTGATTCATTCTCAGTACCAAATGCTAGATGCTGCGTCCATTAGCATTGAGCTACCTGTCTCCTCCAGCTTTTCTCCATCGTGATCCTGGGCTGCATTGCTAACGAGGGCTACGTTAACCGACCTGAGGAGGTCGAGGAGTATTGCATCTTCAACCGCAACCAGAATGCCTGCAACTACGGTGTCGCCATGGGAACACTGTGCTTCCTCTGCAGCGCCGCTTTCTTGGCGCTGGACGTTTATTTCCCCCAGATCAGTGGCGTGAAGGACCGCAAGAAAGCCGTCATGGCCGACATCGGGGTGTCAGGTCAGACTCCGCCCCCTCTGCTGTGATGTCATTTACCTGCTTGTGTGTTAATAACCACACAGGTCACCACACGGGTCCCCTCTGTTCTCTGCAGCTCTGTGGTCTCTCGTCTGGTTCGTGGGCTTCTGCTTTCTGGCCAATCAGTGGCAGGTTTCCAAAGAAGAAGACAACCCTCTGAAGGAAGGAGCGGATGCTGCCAGGGCCGCCATCGTCTTCTCCTTCTTCTCCATCTTTACCTGGGTACGTACCTGCTCACCTGCAGCCTGACGCTCTGCTTCACCTGCTGCCCTATGAATCACTCATGTTGGTGATTCAGGTGTGGATGTCTCATGGGAGCTTTAATTGAGGTGCGAGTCTAACTAACAGAATACCACAAAGGGCGTCTTATATCTTACAGGTCATAATAAAACATGTCACATATATCATGATGCATGTCACATATTATATTTGACATGTTAAATTTGACATGTCACACATAACACAATGAGGTGTGCATGGGTATGTTGTATGTGTGTGTGTGTGTGATTTTTTGCGATGTGCTGTGTGAAATGTAGTGTTACATGTTAAGCTATATTGTGGTATGTTATCAATGTTGTGTTATATTGTGTATGTGTATGATGTGTTGTGTGATGTGTTGTGATATGTTGAGTGATATGTTATGTGTTGTGTGATATAGTGTTCATGTGTTGCAATGTTATATGTTGTGTGATAAGTTGGGATATATTGTGAGATGTTGGGATATGTTGGGATATGTTGTGTTATGTTGTGCGATATGTTTGGATATGTTGGATGTGTGTATGACATGTTGTGATATGTCATGATATATTGTGGTATATTATGATATGTTGTGATATATTGTGATATATTGTGGTATATTGTTGTATATTGTATAATATTGTGATACGTTATAGTAAATTGTGAGATATGGTATTTTGTAATATGTTGTGGTATACTGTGATACATTGTAGTACATTGTGGTGTATTATGATATGTTCTGATTTATTGTGATATATTGTGGTATATTGTTATAGATTGTTATATGTGATCAGGTATGTGTTGTGATAATTGTGATATGTTGTGGTATATTGTGGTATATTATGACATATTGTGATATATTATAATATGTTGTGATATACTTTGATATATTGTGGTATATTGTGGTATGTTGTGGTATATTGTGATATGTTGTGATCATGTATGTGTTGTGATATGTTGCATGCAGGGAGGCCTCACTTTGCTGTCGTTGGAGCGTCTGAAGAGAGTCTCCTTTGAAGAAGAATACAACAAACTCTTCATCCCTCCTCTCGCCTGAAACAAACATACCTAACTTCACCTGTCTCCTTCAGCCAATCAGAGACCAGTGTTTTTGTTCTTCCGGTTTCTTCATCAGCTTAGTTTGGACTCTGATTGGCCGCCTAGACTGCCTGTCATCCAAAGTGCTTTTCTATGACCATGGTAACAGAATGATGCTGTTTTCCTCTGCAGATTCATGAACTATGTGATGTGTGTTCCTGTTGCAGTGATGCTATGACATCTGACATGATGTCATCGTGTGAATGTAATGATGTAACATGAAGATTAAATGTGTAAGCAGTTGAGGTGTGTGGTGCTTAAAGAATTCCTGGAGAGCTGCCCTCTGCTGGCTCTCTGATGTCCCTGCACTCATCATGCCTATGCAACATGTATGTGTCATGTTACATAAACATGTTAACCCCCGTTTTCATGATTTCCTACAGTTCAGCTTCCCCATAAACACACACATGAAAGGATTCTAGCCCCTCAGCTAATGCTAATGCTAGGTGAGCAGAGCCACACATAGTCAGTCTTTCATTTTACAGCAGAATCACATGGTCATTGTCAACAAGTAAACAACTGTAACCACGGTAACTGCATACAGCAAACATGGTGGCAGCTTTGAAAATACTGAGAAGGTAAAAAAAAAAAAAAAAACACTGTTCAAGTGTTTGTGACAGGCTAACACTCTTCACATGTTCTGTTTGACATGGTAACTCTCTTCACGTGTTCTTTCTGAATGTTGCTGCACTCTTCATGTGTTCTTTCTGGCATGTTCACACTCCACGTGTTCTGAATGATATGTTAACTCGCTTTACATGTTCTCTCTGACAGGCTGACTCTCTCCACATGTTCTCTCTGACATGCTAACAATCTTCATATGTAGTTCTGAATGTGGATGCACTCTTCATGTGTTCTTTCTAACAGGTTAACACTCCATGTGTTCTGAATGACATGTTAACTCTCTTCACGTGTTGTTTCTGACATGGTAGCGCCCCTCATGTCTTCTCTCTCACATGCTAACTCTCTTTACGTGTTCTTTCTGACAAGTTTACGCTGTTTGTCTGACATGCTAGCAACCTTCATGTGTCCTTCTGAAAGTGGATGCATTCTTCATGTGTTCTTTCTGACACGTTAACACTCTATGTGTTCTGAATGATATGTTAACTCGCTTTACATGTTCTGTCTGACATGCTAACTCTCTTCACGTGTTCCCTCTGACATACTAGCAGTTTTCATGTGTCCTTCTGAATGTGGACGCACTCTTCATGTGTTCTTTCTGACATGTTAACACTCCATGCGTTCTTTGTGACATGTTAACTCTCTTTACATGTTCTTTCTGACATGTTACACTCCATGTGTTCTGAATGATACGTTAACTCTCTTTACATGTTCTTTCTGACATGGTAAGGCCCCTCATGTCTTCTGTCTGACATACTAACTCTTTACGTGTTCTGTCTGGCATGCTAACTCTCTTCACATGCTTTCTCTCACATGCTAACAATCTTCATTTGTCCTTCTGAATGTGGTTGCACTCTTCGTGTGTTCTTTCTGACATGTTAACACTCCATGTGTTCTCAATGATACGTTAACTCTGTTTACATGTTCTTTCTGACGGCCCTCATTTGTTCTGTCTGACATGCTAACTCTCTTCACATGTTTTCTCTCACATGCTAACACTTTTAATGTTCCTTCTGACATGTGTCGGTGTTTCTGCAGGCCATCCAGTCCCTGCTGGCCGTCTACAGATTCAAACTGGGATCCGACTCTGTTACCTTCAACCAGGAATACGTCGACCCAAACCAACAGGAACCTGTGGAGGCTCTGCCCACTGATGAGTAGAACCTTGCACATCACCAGGTGTGGAGGCGGGGCTTACACAGTGTTGCATTCTGGGTAGTTTTCGTTTGATGGTTATTTTCAATTAACGTTGTTGTGATGTGTTCAAAGACTCGATACACGTTAATGTTAAAAGAACAGAAATTTTAAAAAACAACATGATGTTACAGTCTGATGACCGTCCACCAAGGATCGTGTCCACTCAGTAAGCAGCCAATCACAGTCCAGAACACCAACTTTAAAATACCATTCCATTTTTTAGAGAAAACCTACAACAGAAGCCATTTTGTACGAACAATGCTAACTTGTTAGCAGCACAGTCTTGCTTGCTGCCAAATATTAGCTTGTTAGCAATGAAGTGTGGCTAGCTGGTTAGCTAATGCTAGCCTTTAGCAAAATGTTTTGGATCATCACCTGTCAATCATTAGTTCTCTAGCTAACTTTAGCATAACTTCTACACTACGAGTCAAAAGTTTGGACTCACCTTCTCATTCAATGCTTTTTATTTATTTGTATTATTTTCTACATTGTACATTATTACTGAAGATTCACACTTTTCTATTTACAATATAATTCCATATGTATTCTTTTATAGTTTTGATGTCTTTGGTATGGATACATGAATTCTACAATGTAGAAAATAAATAAATAAAAGCCACTGAAGAAGGTGTGTAAACTTTTGACTGGTAGTGTAACTGTGACTGGTAGTGTACATTAAAGTGTGGCTAATCAGCTAACTGCACTGGCTACAAGATCAGGTTTGTTCCAGATGTGCGGAATAAAAAATGAGACGCCATCTTGTTTCATTTACTTGTTAAGATTAAAGAACTGTTTGTTTTCCAACACGTTGATCTGTTCAGTGTTTTTCAGAACGTTTCTCAGAAGAAGCTCTAAAAACATATTAACATAGAGCTACAGCGCCACCTGTTGGAGCAATAAATCTCCCTCACAATGTGGCTCATGCTTGTCAGTCAATAAACCGCATTTTGAGTTTTTACGTACATCGAAGTCATGTGAGCAAAGCAAACATTTTCCATTTCTGACTGAGTTCTTCATGTCACATACTGGATTCTGATTGGCTGCGACACTGATCATCATCACTTTAAGGTGTTTGGGTTCAATGGTGCTGTTCTGTTTTTTATCCTTTAGTCTTAGTGTGTGTGAACAGAGAAACTGACTGTGTGTTTGTCTGATAATAAACAAATATTTACTGTCTGCTTGTTTGTGAAAACTTTATTAAATGCGTCGACAGTCAGAAAGACTGAAGCAGAAATCTGCACTCGCTATAAAGGGTTTATCTCATCTTAAACTGCAGGAGTCTGAACAAACACACCTTAATCGCAGATTTAGACTGTCATCGTATCGGATTATTGTAGCCTAAAGGTTTCATGATGGAGAATATTTTAAAATGCTCTCAGTGAAATTCAGTTTGTCTTTGTTCATTGTGTGTTTTGTCTCTTTCTTCTACTATTCTACAGTTACATTTAGCAGACATTTTTATCCAAAGCGATGTACATCTGAGAGTAGATGCAACACAAGCAAGGATCTAGTCAGGAGAAGTTTAGGTGTGATGATAGGTTCTTGGGGTCTACAAGTAGTGCAGGAAGTAATGAATTAAACTGAAAATTCCTGCACTGAGATGGAGAGTAATTGCAACTGTATGCTGTTCCTGTGTTTCAGGATCAATCACACACTTAAATGATTATTTCCCATGTTTTTAA
Source organism: Amphiprion ocellaris (assembly GCF_022539595.1). Taxonomy (NCBI): domain Eukaryota; kingdom Metazoa; phylum Chordata; class Actinopteri; family Pomacentridae; genus Amphiprion; species Amphiprion ocellaris. Next base: position 9,050,128 of record NC_072784.1, on the reverse strand, counting down.
TATTTCATCTTTGAATTTTGGTGGTTATCATCTGTGTTGTTGTTTGACATCAAAAGACAAACCTGTCTAAATGTTCAGTTATTCAGTGTTTCACTTCACAGTTTGCAGTTGAGTTTACTTTCCAGTAAATTCAAACTGTCCTCGCCGAGTTTGGAGAATTTAAACTGTTGCATTTTTCAGGATGAAGCTGAAGTAAAGTTTTTTCTGTTTTCTCTGACATGTTCAGTCCTGCGGCAGTCTGATTCACAGCAGAAAGGATGAATGTGTGAGTGGATGACGGACAGATTTAGTTCAGTGCTGCTGATGGATTAATTATGCATTAATTGCTGCCTGTTACACTAAAACTACAAGTTAAGAACTCAAAGCATCGCATGAATCACAGCTGAGTCAATGTTTACAGTCTGAATAGGGAGCAAAGTGAAACTAAAACTCTGATCTGGTTTGACCTTAATAATCAGGATTTAAAACAGTTTCTGTGCTGATCAAATGCTTTATTAATAATTAATAGATTAATTAATCGATCCACATCAGTTTGCCAGTGTTTTATTAACGAAGATGTTTCACAGCAGAACTCACATAACTGTCACAAAATGATGTTTTACATTATTACATCCTTAAGTCTCTGATCACTAAACTGCAGCATCAGTGAAAACACTTTCATGGTTTTATTGTAAGCAGCTGCAGTAAAATCAGGCAGCAGGTTCACTCTGACTATTATCAGTTATTAATTTGTGAACAACAAAAGAATTAATGTTTTCCCAAATTAACTTCCAACATTTAAAAGGCGTTCACAGAATTATTTTTTCAAGGATCATTGTCAAATGTGATTGAAATATCTGGTTTCAAAAGAAATCTAAATTTGCAGAAAAACATCAATAAAATTTTGTACAAATATTAGTAACAAATCCAAATTTCAGAACACAGTAAATTAACCTAAAACCTATCAGTGTTATTTACTGAAGTACTGGTTATCAGCACACTTCTGGCTCCTGGTTGTTCCCTCCAATGTTTTTAAGAATAAAAACAAGACAACTATCTATATATCAGAAAATATTCATAAAATGCCCGAACAACATTAGAGCAAAGTCCTAAAAGCCTCATAATATTACCAGTAATCAGTAATAACCAGTAATGTCCCAACAATGCTGTTAATGTTATATAAATAAATGTTGCATTAATATAATTTTTTAAAGTGCTGCATGAAACTGAACATTTTTTTAAAGTAGCATATTTTTAAAAATCTGAAAAATAATCACGACTGGTCAAAAAAACTAAGTGGAAAATTTACAAACTAGAAAAGCACTCAGGGAGCGCAGTACTCCACCAAGGCTGCTCAGTCGTTGTGTCATTTCCGATGGATGAAATCTTTCAAAAATGTGTGTATCCAGACTATAAGCCCCATCACTGCCCAGATCTAATCAATTGGTCCTTGTGTCATTTCTGACCTTCCCTGAAAATTTAATCCAAATCCGCTGGTCCATTTTTGAGTAATCTTGCTAACAGACTGACAGACAGACAAACCAATAACTTTGCCAAGGCTTGACAGAATAAAAAGAGTCATAAAATGCCCCGGAAACATTACAAAAAGATTAGCTAAAACTTAAAAGAAATCAAAATAGATGTTTTTAAAAAGTCTCAAAGATATCAAAGAGGTAGACCAGTTCAAACTTCATTTAACAATCTAGAGAGGAGAGTGGAAATCTGTTAAACTCAATTAAAGATACCTGGAACTGGAATTATGAGGAGTGAGAATTAAACTGTAGATATTCAAAACTTGAATTACAAGCAGTTAGAGTTCAGCTGCAGATATTTACAGAGTGAATGTCTTTGATGAGAAACATTTGAAGGTAGAAGAAGAAATATGATGTGGAGAATCTGAGAGTTGTTTCTGAACCAGAGATTCTCTGATGTTAAATGTTGAAGTGCTGCCACAAATGTCTGGACAGATGATTTCTACAGTCAGACTTTCCCACAACAAGTTTAATTCTGCATCAGATGACAGAAAAGACATCTGACTGTTTAGGAGATTCGGATAAAGGAAAAAGGACAAGTTCGGCAGTTTTTTATTTTAATTTTAACAGCATTCACTGTCAGAGCAAATCAGTAAGAAAACACAAACTATCCCCTGCTGCTGAGAGATGATTGGTCGGGATGATGGTCAAGAGTCAACCAGGAATCAGCAAAAAGCAGGTCTGAATGAATGATTAGCTGCTGGAACACAGCTGTCAATGTCCACAGTGTTTTATATCAACATGAGCTGAGAGGCTCCATGAAGAAGGAAGTTCTTCCTCTAGAATCAGAACCTTAAAGCTCCACTCAAGTTTGCTGCTGATCTCATGGGCAAAGAAAAGGTCTTCTGGAGGAAAGTTCTGTGGTCAGATGGAACAAAAACTGAGCAGAAATATGTTTGGAGGAGAGAAGGTGAGGCCTTTAACCAAACCAAATCCAGCATGGTGGTGGCAGTATCATGGTCTGCGTAACTGGATCTTTACACAAATTAAATGGAATAATGAAGAAGGAGGATTACCATCATATTCTTCAGGAAAACCTAGAATCGTCAGAAGAAGGTTCATCTTGGACACAGTTGGATGTTTCAACAAGACAATGAGGCCAAACACAAACAAAAGTGGTAAAGAAATGGTTCAATCAGGCTAGAATGAAGGTTCTAGACTAGACTCCACAAAGTCCTGACTTAAACCTATCAAGAACTTGAAGAAGCAAGTCTGATTCAGAAAGACAACAAAGTTAGTTGAACTGCACCAATTCTGTCCAGAGGAGTCAAAGATAAACCAGAAGCTTGTAGACAGAAACCAAAAGAACCAAACTGAAGTGGAAATGGACAAATGTAACCAAATATTACCATTTCTGTATGTATATTATTGATCCAGCATATTTTGTCATATTTCCAGAAGACCTTAAATAAATCTATGAAAGAACTAAAATATAGGATTGTTTTTAGTGACAAAGATTCAAGTGTTTCAATGATCCCTTCATAGAATGTTTAGAGTTCTAGGTGTCATTGTAGGTGTTAAAATAAAGTTCAGATTGAGTTTTTTCATGATGCTTTATTCTGACAAAAACATTTCAACAAAAATAATAATAAATAGTAATAAATATTTATAAATAAATAGAAAAATGGAATGTAACAAATAAATAGAAAAATGTTTTAAATAAATAAATAGATTTATAAAAACTGTAGGTTGCGTGGTCACTGGGCGTGGTCTAATTCATCAAAGGGCGTGTCTCTTGGTCGGTGTCATCAGTGGGAGTAGCCAGGTGTCAGTGGGCATGGCTCCACCCGAAGCAGTTGTGATGTCTCTGCAGCGCGGACTTCAGGACCCAGAGCAGATCTCTTCTCAGAGCCATCCAACCACAGGCTGCGCTGTCCTGTGACACAACCAGAAAGACCCTTAGCTCGTATTAGCCCACACTATGACTGACACACTACAGGTCCAATCACTAGACGGCATGTGTTTACAATGTTTCATCAGTGTTCACATCTTGTTCATTGAGCTTACGTTGTTACTGTTGACATGTTTACTTGTTTGCTTGTTTGTTTGTTTGTTTGTTTACCGGCTGCTGGATGACGGCTGTCACATTACTGAAGTACGAAGACAAATCAGCTGAAGAGTTCACACGGGACAGCTGCAGAGACACAGAGTGAATGAATGAATGAATGATTTAGTGAATGAATGAATAAATTATTTAGTGAATGAATGAAGAATTTAATGAATGAATGAATGAATGAATGAATGAATGAATGAATGAATGAATGAATGAATGAATGAATGAATGTTTTAGTGAATGAATGAGTGGTTCTGGTACTCACACAGCGGCCATCTTGCTCCACCAGCCGGTCCTGCAGATTCAGGAAGTTGTCGAACTTCTGCTCATCCCAGTTGACTCCGCCCTCTCCCACAGGTAAGTCATACTCCTCGAACAATAGTCCCGCCTCCCGCAGTGACTCGTACACTACCCACGATACCTGGCGACACTGAAGGGAACCAATCAGAAGTCAGGGTTTTGCAAACAAACTGAACATGGAGAATGCAGCAGTGTGATTGGCTGAGAGTTTCTGGTCAGAGGTTTACCTGAGTGCGATTGGCTGGGGAAGAGGGGAGGGCGGAGTCTGGAAAGGAGATGTTGGCATTGTAGACCAGGCATTGGACAGGAAACCGCGGCCCCTGGAGGACAAACAGAAGGTTAAAACATGGAGGTTGCGGTGGGCGGAGCATCGCAGCATTCGAGGGTTCGGGTCTTACCATGTCTCTGAGCAGGTTGTGGGCGCCCTGGACCACCTTTCCTGGCAACCAACACCTCGGCATGGCGACCGCCATCAGCTGGAGGCTGCAGAGCTGCAGGACTACGAGGAGGACCGGAGATGGTGTCATGGTTCTGGTTCTACTGGTGAGCCGATCCTGGATTCTCAGGTGCGTCTGTGTGAGCCGGCAGCCTCAGGTGAGCTCAGATAACCTGGAATGCAGAGCAGCAGATTGGCTGAATGTCAGGACCAATCAGCCAATCGGAGGCCGTCTACCTGAGAGTGAGTCATCAGACAGAGTCTGATACAAACCACAGCAGCAGAATCCGCCGCCAGGTGAGTCACCTTCGGCTGTCAGAGACAATCTGATTCACTGGAATTTATTCTGATTTCTGCAAAATTCAGCTGAAACTTCAATAAATCAACATGTATCAATAGATGTATATTAATCTGTTTATGTATTGTTTAATGTCCAGAAGTATGTGGACAAGTGAAAATTACACCTGTTTGATCAAATATCGAGTTGGGTTGATGTCTGTCCACATATTTTTGCTGAAGAACATTTTTTGCTTTATGAGAATTCACTTAAGATTACCTGAGCAGCCAAAACTATGTGGACAAAGTTTGGGTACAAATCCATGTTAGTGCTATTATTTTCAATGTCTGGTTGTCCACATATTTCTGGACATACAGTGTATCTTTATCCATCTCGACACTATCTGTTCAAAACTATGTGGACGCGCTTTGAGCTTCATATTAGTTAGAATTCACCAGAACAACAGCATCTGGTCCCCGATGATATAACAGAACAAAAGACAGAAATTAAACGAGTCATTTCAGGAGTAAAATAAACACAGATGCCTGAAATAGAAAGTGACATCAGAGGTAAAAAATGATTATTGATCCAGTTATTAATGAAACTAAAGAGAACTCTGACCTGCGGGTCGTCGTCGGGACGTCAAACTGATTCTCGACTCTTCGGTCGGCGTGAATATTTGTACTACGGCGAGGTGACGTGTTCGGACGCTCATCGTAATAATGCGACAGTCTTTCCATGCATCAGGTTTCCACGGTGACGGAGATGGAAACATTTGTCAGCACGCTCAGTTTCATCGAACGCCATTAGCTGAAGTTCGAAAACCGAGTTCAGGTTTTCATGACCAAGACGTAGACGGCTGAGATGAGACGCGTCAGTGAGTCACCGATTAAAGTCTTTAAGCTGAAATGAAACTTAAACATCACCCAAACTCTGTGATTCTGCTTCTGCTGGTGTGGAAACTGGTTGTAGCCCCCGACAGACTCAACTTCAAACCTGGTGTTTTCTGTTAAATGAATTCTGGATGAAAACAGAAGTGAAATCTGAATTTTAAAGAACTAAAATGTGAAATTTAACTTTTTTGGTTCTGGGCTGAAATTTTTAAAAATCTGTTTAAAAGCCTAAAAATAATTTCAAAAACATCTAATTTGTCTGAGATGTAGTTTTCTACGTGATTTTGGAACAATAAAGTTTATCACTAAATGTGAGGGTTTTAGAATAGGAGCTGAAACTGTGAAGCTCAAACTGATCGAGAATCAATAATAATGATGATAACAATCAGTGTGGGATGAAGTTTATTTTTCTGTTTAAAATTCAAAAATCTCAGAGTTAGTTTTGATTTGAAAGATTTAAATTCTTTTTTCTGCAGAAAGTTTAAATTTGATATTAAAGTGTCACCAGAACTCCTTATTCTAAGCTCCTTCAAAAACAGAGTGGACAGAAGATGCAAAAACTCACAGTCAAGGAGGTTGTGGAGGTTGTGGAGGTTCTGCTGGGTTTGGAGGTTCTGCTGGTTCTGGAGGTTCTGGAGGCTATGGAGGTTCTGTTGGTTCTGGAGATTCTGCTGGTTCTGGAGGTTCTGGTGCTCCTTCTGTGTGCTGGTTGTGGTTCTGATGAACATTGGGGCATCTTGAGGTTTAAATACAGCTTCATCCTGCAGAAGCTGGAAAATGAAACTCTGATGTCTTCAAAGCAAAAAGATGAATGAATGAAGTTTGGAAATTTCCCTTTTCATGCCTCATAGTACCGGCTTCCCCCAGCGCTGACACAGCAATTCACAACAACACACCACACACCTCAACACTACACTACAATACATAACACAAAAACACAATAATAATAATAATAATAATAATAATAATAATAATAATAATAATAATAATAATAATAATAATAATAATAATAATGATAATGATAATGATAATAATAATAATAATAATAATAATAATAATAATAATAATAATAGTAATAGTAATAATAATAATAATAATAATAATAATAATAATAATAATAATAATAATAATAAAATTTATTTATAAAACGCTTTCAGTGAAATTGCTGTACATAGAGATAAAAACAATAAAAACATCACTATGCTACACTACACAAAACCACACTACACAGCACTACACTACATTACACAACACAAAAACGCACAACACTACACGACACTACACAGAAACACACAACACTACACAAAAACACACAACACAGCACTACACAGAAACACACAACACTACACAAAAACACACAACACAGCACTACATTACATTACACTACATGACACAACACAAAAACACACAACACAACACTACACCACACAGAAACACAAAACACAACACTACACAACACTACACAAAAATACACAACACAGCAAAACACACAACACTACACAACTCAACACACTTCACAACACTTTTAAAAGTTGAAGACATGTAGGGAAAAATAGAAAACACTGAATGTGAGCCGGGTTCTGCTCAATGTTTTTTCCCGTTAAAAAGGAGGTTTTTCTTGCTTTAGGACTTGCTGTGGCGTTCAGGCGTATGGGTTCTTTAAAGCGTCTTGAGACAGTGTGAATTGTAATTGGCGCTATATAAATAAAAGTAAACTGAAAAAGACTACACAGCATTACACTGCACTATGTGTTGGAAATTATCTAGTCCCTGGCTCAGCAGAGCGCTAACTTCTGAAGTAATAAAGATTGTCTTCAACAGCAGAGTTTGTCCATTAATGGTTTATTTCAAGGAAGTTCAACAGAGCATCTGCGTCTGCAGAAGGCAGGTGATGAGGAGACGAAAATGCACAGAACCTTTAAAGAATGAAAGAAGGACTGAGGTAAAGGAGGGTTTGGTTGAGGACTAGCAGGTGTTCATTAGTGCATAACTTTGTGGGCTGAGGTTGTGAGATATCATCCTTATCTCAAAACAATAACTCCCTAAGACTAGCAGGACGTGGTAACTATGGTTGTGTCCTTGAGGAGCACAGACAGAAGGTTTAATCTGCAAAAACCCCTTAAACAGGATGGACCATGCTGTTCAGTAATCATTACAGCTACACAACATTACACAACACTACACTGCACAACACGCAACACTACACAACACTACACACAACATTGCACAACACAACACACTACGCAACACAACATAACACTACACAACACAGCACAATACTACACTACACTACACAACACAACACTACACAACACAACACACAATGTAACACGACGCATCAGTAGAAAGCAAAAGATTCAGTTCTACTCTTCATTTTTGATCTCTGACTGTCTGACGTCATGTTCTGAATCATCTTAAAAATAAACTGCTAGGAAACATTGAACTATCGTTTTTCCAGCTGAAGTGAGGATCGGCCGTCCACAGACTTTTGGCCTCAGCGCTTCAGGTTCCATTTAGTGTTTTGCTTAGTCAAAATAAACCTCGTCTGCGTCGTCACAGTCAGGAAGTGGTTTAACCTCGAAGGCTTCGGTTTACATTTACGGAGAACCAGACAGAGCGTTCGAACAGAAACCAGGAAGGAAGCTTGAGGATTTCATGCCTGAATGACTGAGCGGCAGCTTGTAGAGAAACGTGAAAGTTATTGAGAGTTTCCACTTTAAAGGAAAATGATTGTTCAGCCGCTGCAGCTTCTGATGATCTGCAAGTAAAGCAGCAATTTAAGCAATTTACCCCAAAGATCAGTAGAATAGTTCTGATCCTGATCCTGATCCTTATACTGATCCTGATCCTGTTTCTTATACTGATCCTGATCCTGATCCAGCATCACAGCACAGATTCACAACAGTACCAACACTACTAGTAGTAGTAATACAATTATACAGATACTACTATTAGTACTATAATTATACAGATGCTCCTACTTCTACTACTCTCAATAACAATTAATCTACAGATACTTCCACTACTGCTATTTTCACTAATACTAATTATACAAATATTTCTACGACTACTGCTGCTGCTTTCAATAATAGTAATCATACTGATAAGTCTACTACTACTACTTTCACTAATAACTATACAGATTCTTCTTATGCAACCTTTAATAATAGTAAATATACAGATACTTCTACTGCTACTACTTTCAATAGATATTTCTACTGCTACTGCTTTCAATAATAGTAATTGTAGAAATTCTTCTACTACTACTATTTTCACTAATAGCAATTATACAGATTCTTCTCCTGCAACCTTTAATAATAGTAAATATACAGATACTTTTACTACTACTACTTTCAATAGATACTTCTACTACTACTACTTTCAATAATAGTAATTATACAGATTCTTGTACCATTACTACTTTCACTAATAGTAACATGCAGATACTTCTACTACTGCTACTTTCAATTGTAGTAATTATACAGATTCTTCTATTACAACTACTTTCACTATGAGTAATTATACAGATTCTTCTACCATTATTACTTTTAATAATAATAATTCTATACTTTTACTACTACTACTGCTGCTTTCAATCATAGTAATTATACATATTCTTCTCCTGCAACTTTTAATAGTAGTAAATATACAGATTCTTCTTCTACTACTACTTTCAGTAGATACTTCTACTACTACTACTTTCAATAATTGTAATTATACAGATTCTTCTACCATTACTACTTTTAATAATAGTAATTATGCAGATACTTCTACTACTACTACTTTTACTAGCAAGAATTATACAGATATTTCTACTTCTACTATTTTCACTAATAGTAATTATACAGATTATTCTACCATTACTACTTTCACTAATAGTAACATACAGATGCTTCTACTACGACTGCTTTCATTATTAGTAATTATACTGATTCGTCTACCATTACTACTTTTAATAATAGTAATTATGCAGATAGTTTTGCTACTCCTACTTTCATTAATGTAATTATACAGATACTTCTACTACTGATTCTTTCAAAAATAGTAATTATACAGATACTTCTACTACTGATACTTTCACTAATAGTAATTATACAGATACTTTTACTACTGCTACTTTTACTAATAGCAGTTATACAGATTCTTCTACCATTACTACTTTTAATAATAGTAATTATACAGACAGTTTTGCTACTACTACTTTCCTTAATATAATTATACAGATACTTCTACTACTGCTACTTTCAATAATAATAATTGTACAGATACTTCTACTACTGATAATCATGCAATCATAAGTGTTTTTACTGCAGTTTTATTTTTTAAAAAAGATAAATACAAAGTTCATAAAGTCAATAAATACAACCAATATGAGCATTTACTTCCAGAAAGAAACATCAGAAATAAACAGAAGTTCTTTAGAACAAAAACGATCATCAGCGTAGAACACATCAACATCATTTCGATAAAAGTTCTTCTGTTGATCAATCACTGGATAAACGATCAAGTAGAATCTGACAAATGTGAAACTGATTAACAAAACGCTGAGACTCAAATGTTTAGTCTACATGTTGGTCCCATTGGTTTACATGCTAGTCCCAAATGTCAAATGTTTCAGTCACATCAGTAAAATGAGTCAAATCCAGACAGAGAATTCTGTTTCAGCTGCAAGAGGTTTACAGTGAAACCCTGAAGTAAACCAGCAGTAAAACAAAACTCTGCTCCAGTGAAAGTTCTCAGTTACTTTTCCCAAAGTATTTCCAGCTACAAGCTTACAATTAAAAATATCAAGCACCGAGTTTAAATAAATAAATACATAAATAAATAAATAAACAAGGAAATGAATAAATAGAAACATGTTGTTTTAGTGCTGCTGTTGAGCTGCGGCAGAGCGCCCCCTGCCGGTGGAGGCTGTAGAGCGCCCCTTGGTGGTGGAGGCTGCATGGTTGATGGAGGCTGCCAGCAGCTCCACCTGCTCCAGGTGAACTTTGGTTTCAGCCCTGAGCACCTCCCAGGATGCAGTGCCAACCTGTGGACACAGTACTACAGTCAGTACTACAGTCTGTACTACAACCAGTATGAAAGTCAGTACTACAGTCAGTACTACAGTCTGTACTACAATCAGTATGACAGTCAATACTACAGTCAGTAGTACAGTCAGTACTGCAGTCTGTACTACAATCAGTATGAAAGTCAGTACTACAGTCAGTACTACAGTCTGTACTACAACCAGTATGAAAGTCAGTACTACAGTCAGTACTACAGTCTGTACTACAATCAGTATGACAGTCAATACTACAGTCAGTAGTACAGTCAGTACTGCAGTCTGTACTACAATCAGTATGAAAGTCAGTACTACAGTCAGTACTACAGTCTGTACTACAATCAGTATGAAAGTCAGTACTACAGTCAGTACTACAGTCTGTACTACAACCAGTATGAAAGTCAGTACTACAGTCAGTACTACAGTCTGTACTACAATCAGTATGACAGTCAATACTACAGTCAGTACTACAGTCTGTACTACAATCAGTATGACAGTCAATACTACAGTCAGTAGTACAGCCAGTACTACAGTCTGTACTACAATCAGTATGAAAGTCAGTACTACAGTCAGTACTGCAGTCTGTACTACAATCAGTATGAAAGTCAATACTACAGTCAGTACTACAGTCTGTACTACAATCAGTATGACAGTCAATACTACAGTCAGTAGTACAGTCAGTACTACAGTCTGTACTACAATCAGTATGACAGTCAATACTACAGTCAGTACTACAGTCTGTACTACAATCAGTATGAAAGTCAGTACTACAGTCAGTACTACAGTCTGTACTACAACCAGTATGAAAGTCAGTACTACAGTCAGTACTACAGTCTGTACTACAATCAGTATGACAGTCAATACTACAGTCAGTAGTACAGTCAGTACTGCAGTCTGTACTACAATCAGTATGAAAGTCAGTACTACAGTCTGTACTACAATCAGTATGAAAGTCAGTACTACAGTCAGTACTGCAGTCTGTACTACAATCAGTATGAAAGTCAGTACTACAGTCTGTACTACAATCAGTATGAAAGTCAGTACTACAGTCAGTACTGCAGCCTGTACTACAATCAGTATGAAAGTCAATACTACAGTCAGTACTACAGTCTGTACTACAATCAGTATGACAGTCAATACTACAGTCAGTACTACAGTCTGTACTACAATCAGTATGAAAGTCAGTACTACACTCAGTACTACAGTCTGTACTACAATCAGTATGAAAGTCAATACTACAGTCAATACTTCGGTCTGTACTACAATCAGTATGAAAGTCAATACTACAGTCAGTACTACAGTCTGTACTGCAATCAGTATGACAGTCAGTACTACAGTCAGTCGAAACAGTCAGTACTACAGTCTCAATTACAGTGAGTACTACAGTCACTCCCACAGGCAGTACTACAGCCAGTAACCACAGTCAGTACTACAACAGTACTACAACAGTACTACAGCAGTACTTTTAGTACTCACAGCACGATACAGAGTTCTCTCCAGCCTCCGGTAGCACCTCCTGGCTTTGCTGTTCGCCAGCTGCTGCTTCGACACCTAAAGACAAAAACTCGTCAGACTGTCTTTCCTTTTTTATTACCTGAAGCTGAACATGAAACAGCAGATGAAGCAGTTTGAGAAGTGGAAGCTGAGAAAGCAGCTGAAGCAACAGCAGACGTCTGAGAAGTTTTCACTAAATATGTCTGTAGAATAACAGAAAAAGTTCCTGCAAATCAGACTGAGTCCTGTAATTAAAACATCTATCCAAATAAAGAAACGGCCATTTCTGTGTTTTAATGGGGAATCTATAAAAAAAACACAACTGGATGTTAAGGGGCAAGCAAAAATACTTCAATTACTGGCTGAGGTGAGACATTTACAGCAAAAATACTTCAATATCGGCTGAAGTGACGGCAGACGTTTGGTGTAAAAGTACTTTAATGTACTCACACAGTGGCTGAGCTCCTCGGTCTGTCGGTGGATGTTTATCCGGAAGGTTTCGGTCTTGTCGGCGCTCCAGGCAGCTGACGACACGTTGTCATGTTGATAGAGGCGGGAAATCAACCTCAGACTGTCTCTGATGAAAACCAGCTGAGACTCCACCTGGACACAGAGACAGGTATGAGCTGTAGCTCTCCGATTGGCTGACATGACTGCATGTAAATGTGTAAAAATGTGAATACCTCTGATGTCTCGATGCACCTGTAGATGTTGTACGATAAGAAACGCGGACTGTCTTGTTCATCCAGCTGACCACCCTGAAACACCAACACATTTCACTTTACAACAAGCTACAAACTGGTTTTACTGGTCTGCATGTTGATTCCATTTGTCTGCATGTTGTCCCATTTGTCTGCATGTTGTCCCATTGGTCTACATACTGGTTTTACTGGTCTACATGCTGGTCCCACTGGTCAACATGCTGATCCCACTGGTCTACATGCTGATCCCATTGGTTGACACTCTGGTCCCATTGGTTGACATGCTGGTCACACTGGTCTACTTGCTGGTCCCACTGGTCTACATATTGGTATCACTGGTCTAATTTCCACAGATGTTAAAGGTGGTGTAATGTCAACCAAAGACTTTCTGGGGAAACCATACTAGCATGGATTGAAAATGTTCCACTTTTCCATTAAAATGTCTTCATTGATTTTTTTAAGGGGTGAAAATACCAAACTTTCAGGTTTGAAAACATATGGCATTCCCAAAATTAACTAATTAAGTTTTTAAATGTATTTATTTTCAGCAGAAATTAGGTTTTGGTTGTAAAAACAAACAAACAAATAATTCATTAATAAGTAAACCCTGAAATAAATCTGACTTTGTGGAGCAACACTGCTGCTGACTCAGACGGACCCACATTTACATGTACAGGTTGTATTTCATACATATCTGATAAGTAAATACATGGAATGTCTTGAAGAGTCACCTGAAGCCTCTCAGTGATTTTTTTCATACGTTCAAGGACCCTGGAATCTGGTGTCAGAACTTAACTCACCATGAGCTCGACGAGCCTGAGTGATTGGTTCCTCAGGTTGTAGTGTGTGAGCCAATCACAGCAGAGAACAGAGGTCAGGACGCTGCAGAAAACGACGAGCTGGCAGAACATGATGAAGATGATGATGAAGATGATGAAGGTGTTGAAGGTGTTCACAGTGACGACGCTGCTGTGCTTCCGACATGCTGCTGGTCGGATTCAGACTTTTAAACAGGGCAGAGTGAAAGAGTGAAAGTCCCACAGTGTTTCTATTCTCCCTTTCCTTTTGCTCAGTTATATTGCAGGAAAAGTACCACAGTACTCAGGTATATGGCAAGAAAAGTACCACAGTACTCAGGTATTTTGCAGGGTCGCAAAACCAGATCTTTTCAAATCTGGAAAGTTCCCTCTAGAACCTCCTCAACCAGCTGGTTCTGTATCAATAGCAACTTTATTTAATGATCAAAGTGTTACCTTCATACTATGAATATTTCCAGAGCTTCAGGCCACTGAGGTATGTAGTGGGGGGTCCAGATTTAACACTTTTTAATTGACTTTTTGAATCATTTCTGACACATGACAGTTTAGGATGAAAAACACATTTGAGTTCTGGTAAAAACTGATGCCAGATCAGTTTTACATCAGTCCAGGTGTCACAGTCTAAATACTAAATCTAGTTTATAGTACATGTTTCTATAACTAACTGTGAATATGAATATTATAGGATGTATCATAGTTTGAACAGCATAATAGCAGCAGTTTCATTTTTCACGAGCAACAGAAAGTGAAATCTGAGCTTCAAAATACAGCTGCTGCAACTGTTTTGTTTCTTCTTTTGTGCTCGTCAATCAGTGTTTGTGTGTGAAAATGAGTGTGTATTGTATGTGATGATTGTTGTGTTTGTGTTCATAAGGTTTTGTCAGAATAAATCAACACCTTCACACAATCAGCATAAGATTCCGCCTTATGTTACACATGGCGCGCTTTTATTTTGAAGGCACATTTTTGGCTCATGGCTTATAGTGACGTCAGCCCCATTTTCACTTTCTGATCCTCAAGGAAACTCTCAGCAATGATGTAAGGCTGCGGGATGTAACCGATGGTACTGCTGATCGAAAATCAAAAATATAATCAGTGTTTCGCTATTTATTCAGTTAATGAACATGAGGAATAAAAATAACCCAGATGAAACAGTATTATCTAATATGCACACAACACACTTCTGATTGCACACAAAGAAAGTCCTGCTGCATAATAATAATAATAATAATAATAATAATAATAATAATAATAATAATAATAATAATAATAATAATAATAATAATAATAATAATAATGATAGATCGATCGATCGATCGATCGATAGATAGATAGATAGATAGATAGATAGATAGATAGATAGATAGATAGATAGATAGATAGATAGATAGATAGATAGATAGATAGATAGATAGATATTAATAGTAAATATTTAATTCAAATTATTTAATTGAAAATATGTGATAATTTTATTAATAGTGATAATCATAGTAATCGAAGCTATTGACAGTTTCAGTTTTCTGTCAGATTAAATGCTTTATAAACTTGATTTTCCATTCCGTTTGTCCATTTTCAACCTTAAATAAAAATCTGTGAAGCCGTTTAAAGGTTTATAATCTGTTATTGTTATTTGATTATTAATTATCATTCGTTGATTTATGTTTAATTCATAAATAAATAAATAAATAAATAAATAAATAAAATCCTACAAACTGAACGTGTATCTGAGTGGACGCGCTGATTGGCCCATTGAAGGTGTCGTCATTCCAAGCCTCATTGGCTGCAGCCCGCCTGACTCGCACTCTGATTGGATGACAATGTAGGCTCCGCCCCTCTTAGCGGAAGCGCGGCAGATGTCGTTTGTTTGGTTGGTGAGTAAAGTTGAGTTTAACGGGCTTACCGGACAAACTGCCGGCTCGTACCGAACAGATGAAGCGGAAAACCAGTGGAGAGGCAGGTTTAGTTTCCGTTAAGGTTCCAGTAGCTGTAGTTCGTTTTGTAGTTGCACAGCAGCAGCTCAAGTTTCTGTAAGAAAGCACACAGAAGTTCGCTTTAGTAGACGCCATTCTCTCTTCTTGCAGTTCCGGTACGGTAAATCAGCTCCAGAATGTGAAATAATCAGCTCGGGTCGCTAGTGAAGCCGAACTCCTGAGTGGTTCTTCTGAAACGGGTTCGGTTTTGCTTCGAGTTAGTCTCAGCTGACACCAAACAAAGTTAGAATTCGAGGTTTTCTCAATGCAATCCGTCTGATTCCTGCTGCTTCTGATGGAGGTTCTGGAGTTCGTGGTTCCTGTGGAGAACAACAAGACGCTGTTTGTGTGGAACATCGAACCGAGTCTCACTGAGGCCCAGATCCATGTGAGTCTGTCTATGTGTTTATCCTGCTGCACCTCATGTTTTTATTTTATTTTATGAAGGAATCTGTCAGCTGTTGTTTACGACAGTGTTAAACCATGTTTAAAATGTGGATCAGAGTTTCCTCAAATGTGTTGTTTAGTCCAAAGATCTTCAGTTTACTGTCATAGAGGGAAGAAACCAGAAAATATTCACGGAGAAGAAGCTGAAATCACAGATATATTCAGATTCATTCAAAGTTACTCAAACCGAATAATCGATTGAGATGATTACAGCAGTGTTTACAGCTGTTGTTTACTTGTTATTGTTGTTGATGTCTACATGCTGTTGTTGCTGTTTATATGTTGTGGTTGATATTGATGTTTACAGTGCCTTGCAAAAGTACAGTGGTGGAAAAAAGCTTTTGCACACCCCATGCATTTGTGAAATATTGCATTAAGAATCACTCTTAGGTCTTCAAGTGCAGTTTCTCTTTGTACAGTCACATCAAAAATACTAAACAAATCCTTAAAAAAACATTAAAAACTTACAGTTGATTGGTTCCATAAAAATACATGGGTCATTCCATATGAAATCAACAGATTTTAAGAAAATTTCCCACCTGACTCCCTCAGATTTTTCTAAATTTTTACATACTTATAGAACATTATATATGATGGAAAAATCCAAAATTGCAAGGCTTAATTGTAAAGAGTTCCAAAGTTACTTCAAATGGTCTGAAATGGTCATAATTTTGGAACTCTTTACAATTAAGCCTCGCAATTTTGGATTTTTCCATCATATATAATGTTCTATAAGTATGTAAAAATTTAGAAAAATCTGAGAGGGTCAGGTGGGGACCACTTGATGAAATGATATGTAATGACCCACATTGTATACCTTGTATAACACTGAATACCAGTTGTTTTTGTTGATGTTTACATATTGTTTTTTTATGTTTGAATGTTGTTGTCGATGTTGTTCTTGTTCATGTTGTGGTTCTTTGTTTAAACATTATTGTTGTCGATTATGGTTACATGTTGATGAGGTTTATATGCGCTTGTGTGCAGGTTGATATTTACATGGTTGTATGTTGTTGATGATGTTTACATGTTGTGGTTTACATGTTGTTGCTGTTGTAGATGTTTTTATGTTGTTGACATTTACATATTATTGATTGTGTTTACATGTTGATATAGATGCTTGCATGTTATTGTTGATATTTACATGTTGTTGTTTCACGTTGTCTTTGATGTTTATGTGTTGTTGATACCAATGTTTACATGTTGTTGTTGTTGACATTTAGATATTATTGTTGATTGTGTTTACGTGTTGATAGAGATGGTTACATGTTATTCTTGATGTTTCTATGTTGTTTACATGTTGTCTTTGATGTTTACTTGTTGTTGATACCAATGCTTACTTGTTGGTATTTATGTTTAAATGTTGTCGATGTTGTTCTTGTTCATGTTGTGGTTCTTTGTTTAAACACTATTGTTGTCGATGATGTTCACATGTTCATGAGGTTTGCATGCTGTTGTTTGCATGATGATATTTACATGATTATATGTTGTTGATGTTGTTGTTTACATATTATTGCCAGTTGATGTTTACATGTTCTTGTTTACATTTACATTTTATTGTTGATCGTGTTTACATGTTGATAGAGATGGTTAAATGTTATTGTTGATGTTTGTATGTTGTTTACATGTTTTCTTTGATGTTTATGTGTTGTTGATACCAATGTTTACTTGTTGTTCATGTTTAAATGTTGTCGATTTTGTTCTTGTTCATGTTTTTGCTCTTTGTTTAAATATTATTGTTGCCGATGATGTTTACATGTTGGGGAGGTTTACATGCTCTTGTTTGCATGATGATATTTACATGGTTGTAAGTTGTTGATGATGTTTACATGTTGTTGCCGTTGTTTTCTGCATGTTGTTGCCATTGTTATTGCTGTTGATGATTGTGTTTGCATGTTGATGTTGATGTTTACCCCATTTTTGTTATTGTTGAAGATTATGTTTGCATGTTGTTGTCATTGTTTACAAGTTGTTGTCGTTGTTGTTGCTGGCAGGCCCAGCTGCTGTCGGTGTTCTCGGCCTTTGGTCCTCTGTACCTGGTGAAGGTGAATCCCAACGCTCCGCTCCACCCTCCAGGGTTCTACGCTCTCATCAAGTTCTACTCTGCAGTTCAGGCTGCTGAGGCTCAACGGCTCACTGACGGAAAAACGCTGTTCCAGAGTTCTCAGCTGAAGGTCAGCATGGACTTCTTCAGTTCAGTCTTATTAATTAAGCACCAAATTATCACATATATAATCTTATTTCACATTACAAAATTATACAGAGAAACAACAAAACCAAAGTTTTCTTTGAAAAGCAATTGTGGAAGACCACGCTCAAGGTGCGTATCCACTAGATGCGATTTTCCCGCACGGCAACGCACCACATCTGAAAATTGCATGAATGGTGGGCGGTCACTAGCGGACCACACCATGGTCACATGACAGCGCTCGAGCAACAGTGGGCCACTATGTGGTCACGTGACCGAGCTTTCAGCTGGACAGTCCGGCACGTGACCATGTTATGGTCCGCTAGTGACCGCCTGCCATCCGTGCAATTTTCAGATGCGGTGCGTTGCCGTGCGGGAAAATCACATCTAGTGGACACGTGGCTTCAGGGAGGCAGACATCTGCTTCAACCAGTCGGGGTGAGGTTAAAGAGGAAAGAAGAGGCGAACACATATTAAATCACATCAACTGAAACAAGCAGCAGAACTTTGAGCTGTGTGTAGTCATTTAAGGATTTTTCCGCATTTCATCTCCAGTAGTCATCAAAAACATCATGCACACAAAACACCTTTTTCACTCACTTTGCTCTACAGTTTCTAATCTGTCAGGCAGTAAAATTAAATGTTGACAATTATAAATCATTACTGTGATGAAAACTGAATATTATTGATCCTCACCTACACTGAAGTAATCAGAGTATTATTACTGCATGTTAAGAGGAGCTGAAGTTGGTCTGAACTGATGTCTCTGAGGTACTTTAATATCTGCAGGATCCAAACGGAGCTGCTGCTTTTACACACTGAACGCTGCAGTGGTGTGTTAACCCTGTTAACTGTAAGGAGAGCAGCTGTACACTGTGTGTGTGTGTGTGTGTGTGTGTGTGTGTGTGTGTGTGTGTGTGTGTGTGTTGTGTGTCTGTGTAGGTGAGGCTCAGCTCCAAACAAACTCCTGCCTTCATGTCTGGCATCAGCAGACCTCTAAGCCATGCCCACTGCCTGGAACTGGCCAATCACTGCCTGGGATTCAACGGCTGGACCTCTGAGATCATCACGGTGAGAAACACACCTGAGATTGGTTGGTTGGCTGGCTGAGGTGTGTTCGGGTGACCTCATTGTGTGTGTGTGTGTGTGTGTGTGTGTCCTCAGTTGAAGGAGCTCACAGATGAAGAAGAAGAAGGTGAAGGTGAAGGGGGCAGAGTCAGGAGCCTGAGGATGGGCTGTCTGCTACAACTCTGCTTCCCCCGACACCTGAGGAGCAGCAGGGGAGCTGCAGTGCTGGAAGACACCTTCACCTGCACAGGTAACACTATATGTGATCAGTCAGGATGTCTTTTGTTGCCATATTTGGAATCTGATTGTTATTTCAGCTGAATCTGTCTTTGCGCTTGTGGAGTGATGTTTTCTGTTCTCTGGGCAGAGATGTTAATGATTAATTGATTAATTCCTGTTAATTATTCAGCAAATTAAAAAACATGAATAAATGATGCAGCGGATGAAGGTCATGTCAGTGAATGTATCATAGATCAGCTGTAGTACCAGGTTGTTCCACCAGGTGGAGCCTTTTACTATTTAATACTGTAGAGACCAGATGAGGCATCACTCAGACTACAGCTCATGTTTGCAAGCAAAAAGCATTGAGGAAGTCTAGCTTGCCTCGGGCACCGTGACAAAGACTAATGTGGAGGTTAATGACCTCCAACTAATGTTTCATTATAATAGTTATCTACATCAGCAGATGGAGAAATGATTAACTGATTATTAATTGGCAATGTGGCTGACTATCAGGCAAGAAAATAGTCCAACAATGTGTTCCTCTGTTCACTGTTTGTGAGCCATGCTGCATTTATTTTACTGATCCAGTAGCTTTGATTTCCTCTCTGTGGAAACTCTGCCTGCTGTTCACCTGAAAACTCTGAGTGTTTCACAGCTGAGTCAGTCCTGGAGAATCAGAACTAGGAAGAAGGTTCAGGTTTTACAGAATCTGCTGCAAACATTTTATTTTTAGAGAATTTACATGAGAGATGTAGAATAAAATGAATTTTATCACAATTTTAGGCTCAGATTTAGTAAATGTTTCTGAAAGAACTGTATGTTACACATTATGTGTTCAAGGACTGTCAGAAAGTTGGAAATCAGGCATTATTATGCGCTTTAACAGTTCCTAGTTCATAAATGGTGTCATTTTGTAGCTTATTTTCAAGATAAATGTGTTAATGGGTGAAAAGAGCATCAGCCTCTGTACAGGCTGTTAATTTATTATCATCAGTTATTGTAGTTGAACTGGTTGTTCTGTCTATGATGTTCTCACTTTATTACCGATCTTGGCTCACTGTCAGCGGGTCTCTGCTGGGTTTGTTTGTGTAATTCCTGTATCAGTAAGTAACTTTATTTAATGAAGCCATCCAAAGTTTGACCTTCAGTTTTTTTAAGTGATAAATCTGGACCCACTTCTATAAACTTCAAGGGCCTGAAACTCTGGAAATATTCATAGTATGAAGGGAAAACTTTGATCATTGATGAGGATACTGGAGATAAAGAATGAGATGATTCTGCGGAGGTCAGAGGGATCTTTAACTGGTTCCTCTGGATGTTCTTGTGATTTCTAACAGAAATGTGAACTTCATCTCTGTGTCTGCAGGTGCAGATGTTGTCCTGCAGAGGCGCTGTAGGCTGCACAGGTTGGTCAGAGAGAAAGCTCTGGTTCAGGCCTTCACCCCAGTGCTGCTCATCCTCCTCGGTACACCTGTCTGATGATGCACCTCTCTGATGATACATCTGTCTGATGACACACCTGTCTGATGATACTGACTTCTCTCTGCAGGTAACAGGGAGGTGATGGTGGAGGTGAAGCAGACCTCGGATCAGCTCTTACCTGATGACACTGAAGGAATCCTGCAGGTAATCTCTCTCCTCAGCTCACCGTCTCATTACATGGTGAATCTACATACAGACACTCTGAGCCTCAGGATTCATTATAGTCAGCTAAAGGTGTGTTTATGGAACATCTTTACAGATTTAATCATTAATATTTAAATTTAGGTGAATACACACCATTACAGTTTCTCTCAGTCGCTTTGGTACATTTCTCAGATCAGAATTAAAATTCTCAAAACTACTTGTTCAATCTTTACATCATTGTGTCACTTGTGCACATCAAAAAAGCAGTTTCTCATTTCTTTGAACAAGTTGCAAATGCTTTGGTACATCCATGCAAATGATTGTGTACAATTCTCTGCTGTTTCCTACATTATCAGCTGCTTATGTCATGTTGATCAAAATATATTGTAATGGGTCTCTGTTGAATAGTCTCACCCTCCACAACATTTAGGCATTAGTTCATCGCATAAGTCTTTACATGCAAAATGGTTGAACAAGTTGTCATAATATGTCAAGGATATTTCTATGCATTGCCATTAGACTTTTTTCTAAATCTGCCCTGAATTGGTAAATTGCTCCCAGGTGAATCTTGACTTTCTCTATGAAGGGAAATGTGCATAAACAGCATTTTGGTCTGATAATAACAGATATTCCGATTCTGATATTGTGTGACAAACTAAGACCTGTTATTTAATGATTAGTGTTTTTTTTCTCAGTAATTGTTAGGCTATGACATGTCAGAATTTAATTTTATTATTTTTGTCCAACTATCAGATATCCAATCTGTGAAATCTGTCCAATGTCAGTCTACATTGACATAAATCAAACAATAATTGTCATCAAAATTTTAGCCATAGTTTACATCAGAACATCCCTCCAGAGAACACTGTTATAACGACAACATGACTAAACAATTTGACTCTTATCTACACACAATGACACAAGGACTTATTCTGATGCCACTGACATGTTCATTGACACAGATATTTACTTTTGAGAGATGAACTAAGGATTTTGAGCAAGAGACTGGCTTTTGCAGGTAATCCATGGTGTTTTGCTATTTGTACAAATTATTTTGAGAAATGCACTTACTGTTTTGCAAATGTCAAGGATGATTCGAGAAATGTACCAAAGCGACTGAGAAAAACTGTAATATGATGGTGTAGTTGATAAAGGCGTAGCTGATGAAGTAAAGCTGACATAGCTGTGTGTTCTCCAGGTGAATGAGTTCTCCAGTGTGGAGGTTCCTGCAGATGAAGATGTTCCTGACGATGACCAGTTGGATTTTACAGAATCATAGAATCAGTGAGTAAAACGACCAGAATCTGATGCTGAGGCTTTTATTGCAGACAAACATGAAACTGTTCTGAAGCTTTGTTTCTGTTTAAACTCTGGTTCCAGACGTGAAGAACGCTTATCTGCCGGCATTATCTCCATTCAACACCCTCTGCCTCCCAGCGGGAGTCAGGTTCAGGTTCCCTCCAACCACCACGAAGCCCTGCACACAGCAAATACCAGTTTATGACCCATTGCAGTTACTGGGACGGACTCCTGGTACCAGTACAGGCCCAGTATGCTGAGGAGCTTCAATCTGCATTAAGGACTAAAGAACTATTTCTTCATACACCAAAGGGACAGTTCTACACTGTGATGGAGCTGTGGTAATGGAGCACTCAAAGTGGCCCAAAATAGCAAAATATTCTCATTAATGACTTGATTACACTCAAAATTACTCAAAACGTGATAACAAGCATGTCAGTGACCACAACTACACAGGGCTACTGGGGGGCGCTAGATGATGGGATGTGGAGACTCACGTCCTGATACTGGAGCAAGGGATCAGTGAAGATCAGTCCATGAGGTAGAGGAAGCTCAACTCCGTCACTGAACCAACATAACAAAAGAAACCAGTTAAAGATGTTTGATCAGACTGTTAGAAGGAAGCTCATCATGCTGCTGGTTACCTTCCAGGAAGTCGGACGCTCTGTTGTTCAGCAGCTCTTCCAGAGGTGCCACCTGCACAGCAACAACAAACACTGTTACAGCTGCTTCCAAACCACCAGATATTACAGTTTAATTTGTCAGAAAACAAGTTTGTACCAAAGGTCTTTTAAGCTGATTACTGGTGACAATGCGGCACCTGGGAAAGACAAACAGATTGTTAAATACAATAAAATATGATTTCATAACTTACGTGTGTGTACCTACCTCAAGTTATTGTAAGGAAGGAAGAGACAATTCCCTGCAGCGGATCCCTGGATGGTCACCATCATACTAACTTCACATGTCTGCACCACAACGACAAGAAAAAGGAGATATTATTCTAACAGTGCTGTGGGATTGTTCTTGGTTATGAAGACCATTATGAAGATTATATTGCAGTATGTTGAAATGACAGACAAAACGCCATAGTTTAGTAAGACGTCCAAAATGTCACCAAGACGTCAGTTTACCATGTCGTGCAAAATTTCAACAAGACTTCATAGTCTAGTATGTCGTCAAAAATTTCACAAAAACGTCATAGGTTAGTATGTTGTCCAAAATGTGACAAAAATGTCATAGTTTAGTATGTCGTCCAAAATGTGACAAAAACGTCATAGGTTAGTATGTTGTCCAAAATGTGACAAAAATGTCATAGTTTAGTATGTCGTCCAAAATTTAACAAAAACGTCATACTTTAGTATGTCGTCCAAAATGTGACAAAAACGTTAACAATTGCGCAATGCTAACACGCTCTCCGTGCACAGAAAATCTGCGCTGCGCACACGCAAAAAAAAATCCAACCTAAATTCAAAATAAAATAAACACGTAACAATTCATTGTGCTATTTTTCAGTGCGAGTCAGTGAGTGACCGGTGACTGGCTGCTGCAGCCAATGATGCGATTCACATACGTATTTACCATAGACTGTATATAATGGTATTTACGCAGCTAATCAACGTCATTGACAGGCGTCCTTATGTGCAGCCATCGTTGTTCTCATAGATATGAATGAGTAGATAGGACACGCCCCTTTGAGCTGCGTGCTACAGCGAGGCTAAGCTAGTGGGGACAAAGTTTCAGTACATTCCGTTGATGTAGACGGTGTGAAAACGGAAACAAGTATGCCGGCTCACTGTGCTGCATACAATTACACACTACGTCATACGATTGAGACAAGGAAACTTGGAATGACTTTTCATAGGTAAGAATAGTTTTTGGCTCTTTTTTCATCATGAAATCTTGTTGAGAGCTTCCAGTCTATGAGAGCTAACTAGTTAGCCACTAGCAAAACGCTAAGGCGAGCTAGCAGCTTGACAACCAAATACCAGACGATTAATAGTAGCTGTAGTATAGTTGTACAAGCAGTAGTAGTAATACTAAAAGTACAGGCAGTAGTAGTATAAAATAGCTGTTAGAGTCATAGAAGTAGTATCAGAATTTGTAATAATATTACAATTTGTAGTAGCAGTGCCAGTATCAGCAGCAGTAGTTAGTGTATTTAGTGCATTACTATTACTACCACCAATACTACCAATAGTAGTTATAAAGCCTAACTCATATATCCAGATTACCATCTATGTTCTTCCTCCAAACCCATTTTATGATTGGGATTACAGGCAGTTCTTCAGGACTGCTCTCAAATAATTGAAATGTTACTAAACAAGGTTATACTTATCAAATTAAATAGCTCTGGTCTCCAGTATATTGGCGAATTCGGTTATTTGTACTTAATTTATTAGCATGATTTCTTTTTTTATATGTTGTGTACAGACTTACTTACTTCTCTGTTTACTTTTCTTACTCCATGTAGGTTTCCCAGAGACTATGGGTTGAGGAGGAAGTGGAAGTTTGTCGGCTTAGACCTGGTGTCATTCCATCAGTGTTAAACTTCCCGGCTCATCTTGGAAGAGTACGTCCAGAAAGACCACAACCAAGCAGCCTTGAGATCTTAGGCAGCGTCTCCCAGAGGTGGGTGTCAACGGTGTTCACGGTCAGGTCTGTGGTAATCCTGTCAAAAAACAAAACAGAATAAAATCTAGATTATAAATCAACATGTAACCAAAGCACTCTGTGTATAACGCCATAGTATAGGATGTAGTTCAGAAAATGTCAAAGTATAGTATCCTTTACTCAAGAATAACATAGTATGGCCTGTAGTTCATAGTGTAGCGTGTCGGCAAAAAAACCCCATAGATTATTATGTGGTTCAAAAAGCGCAAAATGATAGGATGTTGCCTAAAATTGTCATGTATGATATGTGGTTCAAAAATGTCATAGTGCAGT